>NW_004955440.1:3701555-3720980 GCF_000276665.1 Chinchilla lanigera
CCTCTCCTCTCCTCTCCTCTCCTCTCCTCTCCTCTCCTATCCCTCTCTTCTCCTCTCCCTCTCTCTCTCTTTCTTATTTCACTACTAAGAACAGTACTTTAATGTGTAGACTGTGATCACTGCATATTTATGTGTCTCATTTTATGCTTTAGCTTTTGGAGCTGCACAGCCTGTTCTGTACGTCACTTCTTGTGTTCCTTTTGCCTCCCCGTGGGTATGGACCTTTTGCTTATTCCATGCTTAAGACCTTTTCTTTTTGCTGATGTTGAGATTTAAAAACCCACCTGGAGTTAGGACAGGAGCACAGCGCCTGCAGCCTATTTAAAGCATCAGCTGAGTGGCGCTGACAGTATCACGTGTGATGCTGAGCAGGCCGCTGCCTATGTGACCTCATCAATGGCTCAGGCTGAACTGGCTAATATGGGGAGCTAGGCTACTGTTCTCTTTGTCTGGCCCTTATTGACCGGTGGGCAGCCCTCCAGAAGCTGTGTGCCTGGTCAAAAAGAATGCTCTTCCCTGAGAGAAAGAGCAGTTCTTAGGTCAAAGGTATAAGACAGTATCTTGACAACATGAAGAAATACAGATCTGAGCTCCTCTGCCAACACTGTATATGAATTTTTCTTAATTTCTGGAGAGCTCAGTGCATTTCTAGGTCTACAAACAAGAGTGACAGAGAGTGATCGGAAACAAAGGAGCTGCCTTTTTCCAGCTCTCCTACTGTTTCTTCTTTTCAGCCTGGAAACAAGTTGTGTAGAGTCTCAAACCCAGAGTTGTTTGTAAATTTAGCTGATACTAAAAATGGACAGTGCACACAAGCGTGCCTTGTACAGCAGTTCACGATGCCTTCGTGTTAGACATTTTTTTCTGTTTGGTAATTGATTAAAAAATATGTATGTATTGCAAAGCTCATTTATTGATCGAGAGACGAGTAAAAAGGATAGCTTCCCTAATTAAAACCGATTGGAGCTGTGAAAGTTTAATTAATTGGATGTATGTCACTTCATTTCCATGTTATGCTGTGCACAGTGCCCTGTTTTCATAATTACCATGTTCTGCCGGGGTGGCGGGTGTCTCTCTAATTAACAGTCTGAAAGAAAAGTGATGCATGGGTCTGCTGAGCAGGCGAAGTGGGTGGAAAGAGAAGTCCCAGCCAGAATCCACAGTCTCTATTCCCTGTGGCCGGTTTCTTGCCATTCCAATCACCCTTTGTTCAGTAAACAAAGTTTGGTGGCTCTCCCCAGAGACTTCTGTTTATTTGATTGTGTCCTAAGAGTTCCTCCATCGGAAAACAGGAAGGCTGGGTAACACTTTCAGAGACTGCAGGTAAGATTTCTCAGCAAGTGGGTGAGAAGCACTCTGACAACTTTCTTCTTAGAGTTTCCGATATTCACTGCCCAGGATCCATTGCATTCATTCCTCCTGGGAAGCCAACACCAGCCCACTCAGCCTTGACAAACTGCCACTGAGTGTCCACCCTTTGCAATGAGTGGTGATGAGGGATGGCTTTGATCCGGACCCCAGCCTCTTAATAGACACATGACCTTGGGGAGATGACCTAAATTCTCTGTGTCCCCGTTTTCTCATTTATAATATGGGAATAAGATGTTCCTCATAAAGATGTTGTGAATTACATGAAATAACACGAATGGTGTTCTTAGCAAACCACTGAATCCTCCTAGATTTTTTGAATAATCTTCTCCTTTCCCTAGCAAGCATTACTAGTCCAAGAATCTGAAATCCGAAATCTAAAATGTGTTGAGCACTGATAGGACTGCACAATTGGGAAATTCAACACCTGCCCTCATGTGACAGGTCAAAGTCCAAACACAGAGAGACTTGAAAGTATTATATCAAACTACCTTCAGAGTGTGTATGTAAGGTATATATGAAACATAAGTGACTTTCATGTTTATACTTGGGTCCCGTCCCCAAGATAGCTCATGATGTTTTGTTTTTTGTTTTTGGTTTTTCTCCGGTACCAGGAACTGAACTCACGACCTTGCGCCTGCCAGGCAGGCGCTTTTGCCGCTGAGCTAAATCCCCAGCCCCTAGCTCATGATGTATATGCAAGTATTACAAAAAAACCCAGAGTCCAAAACATGTCCAGTACCGAGCATTTCTGATGGGATAACCAAGCTATACTGTCTTTTTATTGAAATCTTTGTTTGAGTGATCCTGTTGTAGACTGTAATTCCTACCTGGCCTCCCTCCAATACCTTCCTTCTAGAAATCTATGCTCACTTTGCAAGCAGAATTTTCTTTTTAAATGAAAAGATGATTACATTATGCCTTACCAGCTCTTAACATTGCTTTCTTGCTCAAACGATGTTTAAATTCTGTAGCACAGAAATTTTATCTCCTGCACAACTGGCCCCTGTCTACTTAGCCAGACTCATCTCCTATTTCCTCCCTTCTTACTACAGCCCTCCCACCAGTACCTCAATCCCCAAATCTCCCTCACATCGAGGCACAACATGCTCTCTTCCCCTTTTCTCATTTTCTTAGAAAAGCAAAAGTCCTACCAGTTGCTCAGATTTAGCTCAAATAGCTCCTTTTGGTGAAGTAGTCTATCCCTCACTTCTTGTTTGAAGTCTCTTCTGACAAGCAGGAAGTTCCTGCAGCCAGGAGCCTGAAGTTCCTGTAGGTAAGACCTATATCTTGGCCATCTTTGTGTCCTAGTGCCTAGCGAGACTATGTTATGCAACAGGCTTGTCATAAAAATATTGAATGATGGTTAGAAAGAGCAGAAGTTTTCTTCATGTGGAATTACAGTTTAATAGTCTGCCTTCCCACAGACTGTTGGCTCCATTTGGGTAAGGAACAACTTATGTTGTTCTGTATTGTTCCTTGTTGCCTAGCACAGGACAGGTGCTTAGTAAATTAATAAAGCTGGCACATACTTGGGTCTAAATGCCTCATAGGTATGTTATGAGGGCAAGCTGACAATAAATATAAAAGTACTTACAACTTAATCATTGAAAAGTAGATAAGTTAGATAATTTATAGTAGAACAATATTATGACATTATTACTATGATAATTTTGTTATTGCAGTCCTCTTCCCTTTTTGGAGATTTCTTGTGTAACAGCGACCTCCGAGTGCTGTTAATACAGCTGGAGGTGTCATTCTTGCTCAGACCCAAGGGCTGCCCTCATGACTCTTGGGGAGGAATCCTGGAGCCTTTGTTCAGCACTATTAAACTGAGCTGCTAGCAGCAAACCTCACATTGTCCCTTTTTAAATATCCTGTAACCATCTGATTTTCCCAATATGTTATTCTCCTTTCTCAAAGACATGCAATAAGTAGTGTATTCAGGTAGTTTTAGAAAAATCATTTCATTTCCAGGCACTTGTGTAGAATTTAATAATATTTATACTTATTCAAAAGGATTTTTTTCATTAAAAAGGGTTTGTTTTCTTCCTATGTGTGTTTGACTTCGTGTGACATAACAAGTCTTTTCTTTAGTATAATCCCCTCTCTAAAACAAAACCCAGCATGAAGATTGCAAGGCTTCTCCTTCTTCCTAATTAGGAACTGCTTATGGGGAAAAAAGCCACATCACACCTTCCATTTTGACCGACTCTTCACACTTGACTATAGTTCAGAAAATTGGATTATAAACTATGTCTGCCGTCTCCAGCTTGCTATCACTACAATTTTTACTAAAGCAGGAGCTAGCAATTATAAAGAACCAAGATGACTGGAATTAACTGTGGATTGAAATGATTATTTTGGATAGCTCTGGCCTCTACACCAAAATTTAATGTTAATTGAAACATTCACATCCTGAACTACTTGCTCAGCTATATTTTTAAATTTCTGAAAGCTGGTTGTGGGTGGTCTACTCGGGGTGTGAGGTGCGGGACCTGGTAAGGACCAGGGCTCTGAGGGTCCCTGTTCCAGGTGGGTTCTGCCTTGGCTTGACTACGTTACTGGGAGAAGTCACTCAACTTCTCTGGGCTCCAGTTTTCTTCTTGGGTCAGTGGAGATGCTAATGCTGTGATTCTGGGTGAGTGTGTAGGCAACAAGCCCGCAAAACAATCACTGCGTCCTTGCCTAGTATCAGTGTTGTACCAGGACTCAGTGATGAAGGAAACTCCCTGGCCAGTGGGTCAGAGAAAGTGTGCTCAGCCCTCAGTTCTAAAGCACCACCTTGGGGTCAAAGTCACTTTGCCGGTGTGTTGAGCCCAGGTCATCAACTCAGTTTCGCGCTGCACACAGCATGTTTCCCTTTATCTGGGTTTCCTTTCCCCGCTGACCGCCTTTACCCCAGTGTAGTGTGTGGGAGAACTTACAAAGAATGGACTGTGAAAAGAAGAGGGGATGCGCAGGGCGTAACTCTCTGATCTGCCCTGAGATGCCTTAACCCTGCTCTTCTCCTAGGACATGGTGTGTTCCCAGGCCTCTGTGGAGAGGAGCTTGGAACTGGTGCCCCAAAGGCCCTTGCAGGGCAATGAGCACCTCTTCTGTTGCATTATGGAGCTAGTGTAATATACTGTACTTAGGCAAAAACAGCTTTTCTCTCTAGAACAAAGTTCTACTTTCCCTCACCAGGTAAAAGGAGTAATGGTTAGAAGTCCTCGAGGTACAGTGGAGGGACAGAAAGGAGAAAGGAATGGGCAGGATCTGTGTGACACAGGCTGGGGAGGCCACACTCAGGCATCGTCTCTTACCCTGGTGGGTTTTGGTCTTTATCAAGCACCAGAATCGTCTATGGGGCTTGTTCCTGAAGCGCTAAGCCTGGGTGAGGCCTGAGAGTTTTCTTTCTTAACCAATTTCCAGGTGATGCTGATTCTGCTTTGTGACCTACTGTGACTGAAGGGCGTATAATCTTAATGAGTATCATATTGAATCAACCCAACATCTTTATTGGAATATTAATAAGCCATGAAAATCTCTGGATATTTTGAGTACAGTGGAAAACTTTGTACAGGGAGGCTTTGGAATGATGTCTCCTCTCAAGGCTGCCTTACAAACCACCTTCATCGGAATCACCTCGAGCCTTGCTACTCAACTGTTGCTAGAGTGCAGAATCAGCATCACTGGTGCTGGTTAGGAATGCAGGATTTTAGGGCCCGTGCCAGACTTAATGAACCAGAACCCACTTTTTGACAAGATCTCTGGGTGATGTGTAGGTACAGTACAGGTGCGAAGCATTGCTCTAAGGGTTTCATAGATGTACCTTTTGGGTGGGTGTCATTGTGGGTCAGGCTGAAGAGGTGGGACTTCCCATTACTGTATTATAATCTAGAATCATTGTACATTAGTTCACCTGAAGGGGAACTGTGCCAGGATCAGTGGGTCAAGCCTTCAGAGAGCATACACACCTGAACCCACAGGAAGCCTACAAGAAGGCAAGGCTCTTTCCATGTAGAGTCCATCAGTCCTAATAGTATCACTTTGAAGATCAATTCAACACTCTTCATCAGCTTCGTATAGCAGGTGAGGTTTAAAGGTTTGGGCATAAATCATGAGTCAAAGGGTGGAACAAAAAGAGGAAGCAACACTCAAATACAGCTTGCAAACCATACAGCCCACCCAGGATTGCCTGGTGTCATATTTCTTAGAATTTGGGAGGTGAGTGAAATTAAATTTGGCAGGGCTTATTTCCGGCCAGTCATCACTGATAGTATCTCTTCTAAAGGGATAATTTGTAAATGGCTTATTTAAGATACAATTCACATATGTAATTTACGATTCGATTGGACCCAATAGCCATTACTCCCCATCACTCACCTCTTCCCACCAGCTCTAGGCAATCACTAATCTACTTTCTGTCTTTATAGATCTGTCTCTTCTACTTAGATTTCACATAAATTGAACCATACAGTATGTAGTCTTTTGTGATTGACTCCTTGGCCTAGCATAATGTGTTCAAGGTTTATCCGTGTTGTAACATATATCAGTACTTCATTCCTTTTTAATGCCAAACAATATTTTATTCTATGGATATACTACATTTGTTGATCCATTCATTAGGAGCTGGACTTTTTTTTTTTTTTTTGCAGTATTTGACTATTGTAAATAAAGCTTCTATAAACATTCATATGTAAGTTTTTGTGTGGATGTATGTTTTTTTTTTTTTCATTTTTTTGAGGTTTTGGTGATTGAACCTAGGGCCTCACACATGCTAAGATAGTGCTCTACCGTTGAGCTACATTCTCAGCCAATAGATTTATATCTTCATTTCTCTTGGGTATATATCCATGGCTGGATTCATGAGGTTATATTTTAACTCTGTATTTGACCTTTGACAAACTGCCAGACTGTTTTCAAAGAGGCTGCAACAATTTTTATTCTCATCAGCAATGTACAAGTGGTCCAGTTTCTCCACAATCTTGCCAACACTTGTTATTACCTGCTTTGGACCATAGCTGTCCTAGTAGGTGTGGGTAGATCCTTGTGATTTTGGTTTACATTTGTTTGATGGCTAGTGCAATGAACTTCTTTTTATGTGCTTATTAACTATTTGCATATGCTCTTTAGATCTTTTGCCCATTTTTGAATTGCTTTGTCTTTTTATTACTGACATTTAAAAGATTTTTGTATATTCTAGATACAAAGCTCTTATATGTGATTTATAAATATTTTCCCTTATTGTGTAGTTTCTTTCTTCACTTTCTTGATAGTGTTCTTTGAAGCACAAGTGTTTTTAATTTTGATGAAGTTTCACTTATCTGTTTTTTTTCCTTTGGTCATTTGTGCTTTTTATGTCATTTCTAGAAGATTTTCTAAGGTCATAATGATCTACTCCTGTATTTTCTTTTAAGAAAGTGAATGCATGTAGTACATATGGAGTATATCTATCTATCTACCTATCTATCTATCTATCTATCTATCTATCTATATCTATATCTATCTATCTACCTTATCTATCATCTATCTATCTATCTATCTATCTATCTATCTATCTATCTATCTGTCTAGGCTTTGTAGCTAGATCACCCCTCTAAGCCTCATTTACTCATAGGAGGAGTTTTTTTTTTTCGGTAGCTACATCTAGGATGTGTGATACTGGGATTAAGGATGTGTGATACTAAATTAGTCCACTAGGGGCTGGGGATTTAGCTCAGCGGCAAAAGCGCCTGCCTGGCAAGCGCAAGGTCGTGAGTTCGGTTCCCGGTACCGGAGAAAAACCAAAAAAAAAAAAAAAAAAAAAATTAGTCCACTAATTTGTTTATCATAGTTCTGAGCGTGGATAATGGGAAGGGGCACCTTAGGTGTGGCTTGTAGCTCGGATGGAAATAAAGGGATGGAAAGAGGCAGGCTTGCTGTTTGTTCCTTGCTACTGCTTTCTGTCTTCCCTGCCATGGACTATTTCTTTTCTACCATGCCCCTCTGCCATGCCACCCTGCATGGGAGTCAGTTGACTATGGACTAAAACATCTACAAATTGTGAAGTTGAATAAACCTTTCCTTCTTTTACTTTTGAGTGTCAGATATTTTGTCCTAGCAATGAGAAAAGTAACTAATTCAGATTTTGGTACCAGAAGTGGGGTCATTGCTGTGATACTACCTGGGTGTATGGCTCAGAAACCTTTAAAATTGGCTTGTGGGAAGGGTTTGGAATGGTTTGGAGATGGTGGGTGAAGAAGCAGCCCTGGAATGATGTAAGATGAACTTGATGAATGATTCTGATCAGAGATCAGAAGGCCAGAATGCTGATAAATATGCAGCTGGTAAGGACCAGGATCAGGAAGTTTCTGTCAGGAAGGAGGACTCCTTTGGTAGTTGGACTTCAGACCACATGTGATATGCCGTGGCTGAAATTTGTCTGCATTTTGCTTATGTCCAGAGACTTTGTCTAAGACCGAGATTAAGGGTGCTGGACTAGCTAATCTGGTGGAAATAATTTCAAGGCTGTCTAATGTTGAAGTGGTGACAAGCTACTGTGAGGGGCTTTTAGCCAGCTGTACCTTGAGAATCAGGAGCAAATTCTCCAGCAGAATGATTTAAAAAGTTGAGTTTCACCAGAAAGAAAGCTTCAGTAAAGTTGTGGTGTGCAAAAATGGAGCAGAAAATTTGATTGCTGAAAAGGAATAGGACAACAGAAAAGATGGCCCAAAGCTATCATAAGAACCAGCAGGACTCCACCTTTTGAAGCTTCAAAACTGCAAAAATGAAAGCCTTTGCTTTGAGAAGAGAACCTCAGAGTACTATGTTCTAGAATGATGATAGCCTAGGGAATTTTTTCCTTGTGATTGGGTTCACAGTGCTCAGCAATCCAGGCACTTAACCCCTACAGCCAAAAGAGAAGGAAGCCTGGCTATTGCTTCAGCTGGTGGCTGACCTTGGCATTATCCATGTGGTGCTGGTTTTAAGTGCATGTGGAATACAAGTTGTGGGATCTGTGGGTCCACCCAGATTTCAGAAGAAGTCCTAGGAGACCAGGCAGTGTGGTCTTAAGAGAGCAGTGTATGGAGATGTGAGTATGAAGCCAAAGTTGCAGTGGAGACCCCAGAAGGTTCGAGAAGGAAGGAATGTGGATCATCTGAGGAAAGTTACAAGGAGTGAATAAATAGAGAAACCCATGCAGAGAAAACCCAAGAGAGAAACCATGAAGGTTACAACTACTGGTAGTACCATGGGGCAGAGTCACCCAAGTCCTTTGGAGTTCACATTTTGCCATGGATTCCCTCGAGTACTGGACATGTAACTTCAGTATTTAATATTTGCCTTGCTGGATTTTGGTTTTGCTTTGGTCCTATTTATGTCTGTGCCCCTATTTGTACTTTTTGGAATGGGAATGTTTATCTTGTGCCATTGTATGTTCAAAGTGTTTAATTTTCTTTTCATTTGTACAGAGACTTGCAGCTTAGAGTTTTCAGAATCTAACCTCAGAATCTCACTGTGAACTTGGACCTTCCAGCAACGCTGAACTCTTTGGACTTTGGTAATTCTTAGAGATGGACTAAATGCCTTTTGCATAAGTGGGTGCACATGAGTCTTCTGGGGCCCAGGGGCAGAACATGACTTGTGTTTAGATATCCCCATAAAGCATCATGCACTCATAGTTGGTGCTTTTCAGAGGTGCCTGAATTCAGAGCAGTGGTGGCACTTAAGGCACACATGTTATCTGCTTTTCTTTTGACACAAAACATGTTAATGTATGAGTAGGTTTTTCTAAACTAAAACTTCAGTATTGAGGTGTAATTGCAGTGTTAACAGTTTGGGATAAAAAGTGAGTATTGTGTTGCAGTTTGGGCACCAATCTCTAAAAGGCTTTCCATCACTGATCTAGGGTAAGTGATACTGGGATACTGATTGGTTGAGCATAGTTCTGGATGTGGATAATTGCAAGGCCAACCACGAATGTGGGTGGAACCACCCAAAAGGCTCAGAGCCTGGATGGAATAAAAGGGGTACAAAGAAGGTAGACTTGCTGCTTGCTGCTTGCTGGTGCTTTCTGCCTGCTTTGCCATGGATTGTTTCTCCTCTGCCATGCCCCTCTGCCATGCTGCCCCACCTTGGAGCCAGCCAACAATGGACTGAAATTTCTACAAACTGTGAGCTAAAACAAACTTTCTTCAACTTTTGGGTGTCAGGTATTCTTTCCCAGCAACAAGAAAAGTAGTGAAGACAACATATGTACGTATATACTACATAGTACAGTGCTTACATTTAGATCTGTGATCCATATCAAGTTAATTTTTAAGTAGTGTGAGGAAAGGGCTCAATTTCAATCTTTTACATGTAGATAGACAGTTGCCTCAGCACCATTTGTTGGAGATTATTCTTTTTCCCATAAATTGGTCTGTCAGTTTAAAAGAGTTCTTTTAAACCCTACATGTGTATCAGAGTTACCTGGGAGTGTTAAAAATATACCAGTCCTTGGGTTCTTCTTCAGTACTAATAAATCAGAATGTCTGAGAGGGAAAATATCCAAGTAATTCTTTTCTGTTAGTACATATTTGTAGTACATAACGTTTACATTCATCTTAGGGAGTAAGTACATGTACATAAAACAGCTTGATTCTTTTTTAATCCCCTTCTCTTTTCTATCCAGCTGTGAGGCTTATACACATAAACGAAGCCATATAGATTACTTGCTGTGCTGCAGAGTCCACTGAAGTCCAGTGTCTCCTGCTACTAATGGTGTACTTGTGCGAAATTTCTCCTCCTAGGCCAAATCCACAGAGACAGGCATTTGCCCAGCTCCTGCCTCCACCTGTGCAGCTAGCGATTACACTGAACAGGGCACATTAGACTTCAAGGGGCTCTAGGTCTAGCACAGGGGACTCCAGTGACTAAGACTCCCACACTTATTAGTCTGCCCACTTGTCCTTCACAGTGAGGGCATTTAATGCCTATCATGGGAGGACTCGGTCTCTTGACTTTCAGAGAAGATCAGGATAAAAAAAATATAGAACCTTAGCAACAGTATTCCCTGCCTTAAATCACTGCAGTGCCACACTTTTTCTGATCCCATTTCCAGCTCAGGTAGGAGGTAGAGTGAGGACAATTCAGAAATTCCAGGCTTGGGCTGGGGATTTAGCTCAGTGGCACAGCGCCTGCCTGGCGAGCGCAAGGTCGTGAGTTTGATTCCCGGTCCCGGAAAAAAAATCAAAACAAAAAAAGAAAAAAGATCAGAAATTCCAGGCTCATTTCTAGAGCTCATTTCCAAACCCAACCTTGGGCACAGGCTCAGCACCTCTGCACTCTCTTACTTCGGAGCTTAACTGTTGCCTTTCTGTGATAGACCACCCTCCCCTTCCCTAACCTGCTTCTCCTGTCTGTGATGACATAGCTTGAGGGAGGAGACTAGGATGTGGTAAAGCTGGCAGGGGAAATAACCATGACCTATCAATTATCAAATCCCAGACACGTGTGCAGAACTGTTCCCAAAGCCCTACACATGGACTTTTCATGAGAGGAGGTTTTCAATAGGATGGCCTAGACCTGATGTCAGTCTCAGGAGTGGATGATACAAAAAGGACCATCCACATTGAACTCTTGACCATGGTGTTACTTCTCGCACAGTGATCCACCCTCACTTTAGCCTAAATTCATTCTGCAAAGCATGTTTCTTTTCCTGCCTTTAATAAAGGTAGGACCTTGCTGCCATTTGTCCTTGTCTTGACTAATTCTTTGCTCAGGACAGAAAGAACCTAGAAACCATCTTAGAAAGAGACTCCAGCACTCCAACACCTGGCAACAGGCTGGCACACCTTTAAGTAACACCTTTCCCAGGCTTACATCTCTGGGCCTTATTTCTGGAGTTATCCCTGGTTCTGACCTTGCCATGTGTTCTGCTTTCTGATCCAGACTCTCTTCTTGCAAGATTTTCAATACCCATGTATGCTTTGTATTGGTTAAGGGTTTTTAATTTTACTACTGAAAATGTGAACTAAACTGGCCAGAGAAAAATGGGCATTTGCATGTGACTGAATAGCCCAGGCAGGGGTTTGGATATGGCTTTATCAGAGACTCATATATATTTTCTGACTCACTGTCACTTGGTTCTTTCGTAAAGATTTATTCTTATGTTCTTTCTTGTGATAGCGAGAGAGTCTATAGAAATCCTAGATCTCCGCAGTTTAAACTTCATATCTCATGGGAAAACATAAAAATCTGTCTGAAGTCTTTATGACTTATTGGGTATGATGGAGTCATATGTTCACCCTAGGCTGATCTCTATAATTAGACTGGTGATTCCATGCACCGATTAGCTTGGCCCTGAGGTTTATGCTCCATCCTTGGAGTCGGGAGTAGATAGCACTGCATATCAACTTTAAAAACATGATGAGGGGGTGGTGTGGTTTCATACAAAATAAACATTTGATCTTTTTTTTCCCACTTCCTGGCATAACGTTCCTAAGACTCTTGAAATTTACTGTGTTGTATATGCTGATAAGATGACTGTTTGCTAGAGCCCTAGATAACTTTGCGGGTGGAAATCAAACCCTAGCAGGATCAAACCATGTGCTCAGGGTTGGAACTTTTACTTTTGGAGGCTGAGGAGGAGGCCTGGAGACTGAGTTCAATCACAGATGGCCAATTGTTTTATCATGTTTGCTTCCATAATAAAACTTCCATAAAATCCCCAAAGGACAGGTTGAGGAGCTTCAGGGTTGGTGAACACTATCACGTGAGGGGAGGGTGGTGCGACCATGATACAACTCTGCTCCTCCTTTTCTCTAATATCTTGCCTTGTGCATCTCTCCCATCTGGATGTCCCTGAGTTGTACATTTCACAGGAAACTACTAAGAGTAAACAAATAAGTTTCCCAAGTCCTGCAAGTTGTTCTCATGCATTATTAGAACTAAGGAGTAGACAGTGGAATCACTACATTTATAGTCGTTGGGCCAGAAGTACAGGTGGCTTTGACTTATGATGTACATCTGAAGTTGGGGGCAGTCTTATCAGCCTGTGGGATCTATGCTAACTCCAGATAGTGTCAGAATTCAATTGAATGGTTGGACACTCAGGTCGTGTCAAAGAATTGATGCTGAAAAAGATACCACATATTTGGTGCTGGGGGAGATCCCCACTTAGGCGGATTCCTAGGCAGTTGGTACCAATGGGTGGTGGTGGTGAAAAAGCATATGCTGTATACAGTTCTCCACCATAGCTACGTTGCAGATCTGCTTTCCCAGCTGATGAATTAATTGTGTGAACATCACATTCTTAGAGGGTATCACCTTCCTTCTCATCCCAGGGACCAAGCTCATCTGGGGAGCAGTTCATTGTTTGATGTAGGGTAAAAGTTAAATTCTACAGTCAGCTGGGAAAGCTTAATGGGTATAACTTTCCCTGAAGACAGTTTGGCACTTAATATATCGCTTTAAAAGTGTTTATACCATTTGAACTGGTACTCTTGTATTTGGAAATATATCTTAGGGGAATGAGCTGATATTTGGGTCAAGCTTTGGGTAAAATGTTATTTATTGAAGCAGTAATAAAATAGATTTCAGCACATCAACATATCCTTAGGATGTAGTATTATGTAAAAACCAAACAATATGAAGAATTTAAGTCCATGAACAAATGATACATTAAATTTATAATAATTTATATGAATCAGTTATTTATGTAACATATCATTCAGTAATAATTTACATAATACCATGCAAATTATATCAACCAGGCTTTAATAAAAGAACTGGAAGTTAATATTATAACAGTGTTACCCTGGATGGCAGGATAATCAAGTTTTGAAATCTTATTTTTATACTTTTATTCTGTATTTTCTGATTTTAAAAAAGGATGTCTGATCTCCAGAAGAGCAAGTCATAGAGTTTTCTTTGTTTTTAGGAAAAAAGTTATTAAAAATTCGTCCACAGGAGAGCATTCCATATCGATAGAATTAGCCTTGCACCTTTAGAGCTGTGTGGAGAGGCGAGGGAAGGAGAGTTTATGGGCTGCATTGATTTTGCACTTTTTCCCCCGGACTTGTAACCTGTAAGCCATTCAGGGTTACACTCGAGGTGAATCCTCTCAGGGTGTGCCCATAGGAAGGAGATCAAACCGTAAACTAGGAAAGTTGAGACAAGTCTCTCAGGGTGAGAGGCTTTAAAGCGGGCATTTCCCCTGGACAGGCTCAGCAGGAGTAAAGGGCTCAAGATTGTCAAATCTGGAGTGTTAGCTGTTACCAGTTGGGCAACGGATCTTAAATCACTGCGTAGGACAATGGGGCCCACAAGATTTTTCTGAGTTCATTGAACAAAGCCTATGGTTTCTTTGAAAAGCCAGACTCCTGAGTCCTAGCAAAATAATGAACATGGGGAAATGCATCTGTGCATCTCTTCCTTTCTCTGCATCTCCTGACAACTTCTCTACACTTCTCTTTGAGACTGTACCTGTTCCCTGCTCTCTTGGTGTTCTGATGTTATTTGGGTCTGACAGCTTCAGAGATGTCCCCAGACCTCTGTCCTCCTATCAACCTGACATGTCAGGGTCTTTTGTAGCTCCCGTCTTTATAATCTAGCAAACTTAATGGTGGTTCTGAAAAAAAAAATGGTACATAAACTATACTCCATACCAGATAAAACTTGAATTTGTATAACGCAAGCCACAGTGATAGGCAGGGATGGCAAGTAAGACTCCTGCTTTTCTCATATACTTTGTCTATAGTCCTGCAAAGAAAGGAAAGAACCAGCACAGCTTACTACTAAGTGTAATTAATATTGTTTGTGAAGTCTTTGATCTTTGGGGCACTTTTCCTTGTCTACCAACTTTAAACACCATATCATCTGAATATCCTGATACTCATTATGTTCCTCCGTAGATTCAGGATCTGTGTCCTAAAACTTTTTCCTTTAGCTTGATCTCTTTATCTCAAAGGTTGGGAAGAAATTCAAGCAGACCATGGTCCTTTTAACTCAGGTAATAAGCTCTTTCAGGTTCCTCCCTAATCTCTTTGCCACTACCTCCCACCTTTTTATAATTTGCTTTTGACCATCCATTCAAAGCAAATCCTTCAGTTCCCGTACACCCATGCCCCATTTTGCCCACAGGCAGTCTCCTGGACCATTTCCTTGCCCCTTTTTGTCTAACTGCTCCTCTTCTTATTTTTTGGCTGAGAGGCGACTTCCTTAAGAAATCTTCCCTTGGCACTTGAAGGTACCTTGGGTAATCCTTCTATGGCTTCCTGCTGCATTCTGCAGTGGGTTGGTCATGTCAGCTGATTTGGTAATCATTTTCTAGCTCACATGTCCCCCTTTACTGTGAAATCCTAGTGGGAAAGAGCTATGTCTCAGTTGTCCCTGGGCTTAGCACATAGCAGCTGTCCCGAAAATGCTGGCACATGAATAATGAAGGAACATTGCTACAGGCCAGCTGTCCCCATCTGTTGCACCAGTTGACTAGCTGGTGGCTCTTGGCTCCATGAATCTCCTTATCAACCCAACAGAAAAAATTTTGCTCCCAAGTCAGAGGCAGAGGAACTCTTTCCTTCCAAAAATATGGTCTTTAGGGATCCCTGACTTTGTGCCTCCTAGGTCCTGGCTCTCTCCGAGAGCCGACTGATTCCCCTACAGCGCCCTTCCAGGCTCCTTTCTTTTTTTTTTTTTTGGTTTTTCTCCAGTACCGGGAACCGAACTCACGACCTTGTGCTTGCCAGGCAGGCGCTTTTTGCCACTGAGCTAAATCCCCAGCCCCCCAGGCTCCTTTCTTAAGCCAGTTTATGGGAAAACAATGCTTCCATTTTCCATGTGACTTTGAAGCACCAGGCTGCATCCACAGTCTCACGCTTCCTCCCTATAGCCTGTCTCTCCAGGAAGCAGCAGGGACCCCTGTTGCCAACCTCCCATGAATATCACCCCTGCACCTCTTGGTTTTGGTTTTTTTGTTTTTCTTCTGGTACCAGGAATCGAACTCATGACCTTGCACTTGCCAGGCAGGCGCTGTGCTGCTGAGCTAAATCCCCAGCTCCAGCCCTGCACCTCTTGGGACAGGACTTTGCTGCTGCTTAATTATGCCCTTCCTTGCCTGCTGCAGTCCCTCAGCATTTGATTTCCTTCCCTTCTGTTATGGTTTATGTTTGTGTGTCCCCTCCAAAGCCTCATGCGACCATGGGGCAGGCTATTAGAGTTGAATGATTGTGGGTGTGAGAGCTACACCCGCCCTGGGGTAGATAGTTTGCATATGTAAGGGAGAGGAAAAGAGTGTTTGAGGCCACTCCTCCTCCATTCTGCCCTGGTGTGTGCTTGCAGCTTAGCTGTGTTCTGCTGCCCTGAGCTGTAGCTCTTTACCATGTGCCACTCTGCCTTATAATCTGCCAAGTACGGACTGAAACTTCCACAAACTGTAAGCGAAATAAACCTTTCTTTCCTTAATTTTGGGTGTCAGGTATTTTGTCCCAGTGGTGAGAAAAAAGTAACCAAGACACCTTCTATTTTCTCCCCTAGCTGGCACTTGCCCATCTACTTCTTAAATATAGATTTCCCCAATTTGGGGATACTTCTATCTAAAAGTATATCTTATATCTAAGAGTATGTGCTGGATACTCTTAGAAAATGTTCTTAGGTTACCAGGGTTTCAAATACAGAAGGTGTTCTGGGGCCTCAGCTCAGTGTGTGTCCTCCTGAACACACACAAGACCTCCTCTTGCCTTAGGGTGAGAGCAGGGCCTCAGTGTCTCTTAGGGTGACTGAATGGCATGGAGCCCACTGATGTGTCCCACAGACCCACTATGCACCCAGTCACCACTTGCCCTAGTCCCTGGACATCCATGTGGGCAGTCAGCTGCTGGGCCACCCTTGCCCGCTGAGGAGAAGGGAGCAGCTGGAGGAACTGGTGTTCTGGGTACATAGGAAAAAGGGTGTGTTATCCAGGTGGGGGGCTCTTAGGGTCTCCTGGTAGGTACAGTTCTAAGAGTGCTCATATATGCTGGATAATTATTATTGCAGTGTCTGTACTTTAGAGGCACCCAAACCAACCAATATAGACTGAGTGTCCTGATAATTCATTTAGCAACTAGACATGTCACTATTATATTAAAATATGTGGCATGGAGAATTTGATTGGATTTGAAATCGGCATTGTCACAAAAGTGCTGATATTACTTATCAATGAAAGAAAAGTTTTTAAATTATTGCAGTATAATTTAATTAGCATCTTTGAAGGATTATAAAACTAGTTTTAAATTTGTATTACATCCTTGTGGGAACCTTGTGGGAGACCATCAAGAACTTGAAGGGACTGTCGCTACAAAATATTGTTCACCAACCACTTGTAACCGTTTTCAATGCACAAGCCCCAAGAGAAGGGCACCTTATGGCTTGGGAAGAGGCTGTAAAAGGTGTGTTCAAAGGTGGGTACAAAGCCAAGTTTTCGCACAGAAATATTTGAAATATTTTATTTGAGAGTTTCACAGCAGCTGTGCTTCCTTTCCTGGATCCTGCATCCCTGTAAGTTCAGGATTTCATAGCTTTCTGAAACTTTTGTATTTTATTTTCTGTACTATAATGATACAAACATAATGATTTTTTTTCTCTCATTAAATTCTGAATTTCCTTCAATTTACTCCAAGGTGTAAAGTGAATGCCATGACTTTTGTGTGTGTGTGTGTGTGTGTGTGTATGTGTGTGTCACAAAATAAAAAATACTGGGAAAGTTTTAAAAACAACTCTGTTGAGCTGGTGTCATTTACATATCCTGTAGTTGCATACCCTATACCCATTTTAAATGTAAAGTCAGTGATTTTTCATACATTTATGGAGTTGGGCACCAATCAGATTCCGAACATTTGCTTCACCCTGGTAGGATAAGCAGGTTTTGAAGGAAGGTGGGAAGGAACAAGAAGGCATTCCAGTGGAGGCAGATGGGGGGGCCTGAGCAGCCAGCACCAGGCAGGAAGGAGCTAAGGTCCTGGGAGAGTATCCCTAGGTCACAGAGAGTCTTGGGGGACCTGGAGGATGGCCTGCTCATAGGAGGGGCTCATGGGGCTTTTCCAGCTCAAGACAGCCGCCCTGCTTCCTTTCCTGCTTCTCGAGTCCGCCTGTTACAGTGTGACTATTACAGGCAACTGTTGGCTCCTGGATTTGCTCTTCCCGCTATACTCTCAGTTCCCACTTCTGGGTTCCCAGGCTTAGTTCTATCTCTGGCACAGAGTAGGGCCTCAGTGAACATGTGCCCAATGAATGAATGATTCCCAGTCCTTTCTTCTCCCTTCTGAAATTACAGAAGCTGACCAGAAGAAGACATGGAGCTTCCCAAGCAAACCAGTGTGAAGGGCAGAAAGAATCAGTGCATGGGACCATAGGGAAAGTGGTCATGTTGGGCTGCCTCTGACCATTTGTATGTCACTCTGTATGTCACTGCTCCCATTTAGCTGCTTCATCAGCTCTGAAGTGACACTTCATTGCATCATAGACTATTCCAGTAGCTTTTCAGTCACAAAGATTCAGGATTCCAGTGGGGCATCTTCCACACTGTCCACATCTGAAAGGACAGCTTTCAGGGAACAGGAGAGGCAAGACAGAGGTCCACAGGGGCTCTAGCCAGCAGCTTAGCAGGGGGACTTGGCAGGGTAGCATTTGCCTAACCAGCCGCAGCCCTCCCCAGACACCAGGGAAGAAGGCAAGCAGACAAATTGCCTTTACAACCCTGAGAAGCAGGTATATTGGCAAGATGGCTTCTTTGAGCGCAGGGAAAGAAATGAAGAGGTTTAACGCAAGCACATGAAGCTGCTTTTGAGTGCACTTAACAGCTGCCCAGACTTGCAACCCCCTTTTTAAAAGCAGAGTTACTTCACTTATAATAGAGCTCCGTTATTCTTTATCTTTGACTCTCAACTCTGCTGCTGATTTCTCCTTGGTGCTTTGCTTACTAACCCATTTATCCTCTCTTAGAAATCTACACTTAAAGCTGACATGACATACAGGCGGGGTGCTGTGGGAAAGCCTTCTGGGGCTGGCTCAAGCTAGCAAATGTTTGTGGTGGTGGCAGAGAATCCTCTCCAGACAGTTTTTATTCCCAGGTACCTCAAGTAGGTTTCCAGGTTGGAGTGGGAGCTGCTTCTTGGTGTTCACTTGAAGAGACTTGAGGGGTCCTTGCCTGTCCTCTGGCTCCAGTGTCTGGGCAGGAGTGGCAGCCCCCAGGAGTTGGCCAGTGACTCACCTCTCCTATTCCCTGGGTATTTCAGGACCAGTCTGGGCACCCCGGAACAGCTCAGACCTGACTCCGGTTTTCCTGTCTAATCACGTTGTTAATTAACATAACAAATCTTCACAGCTGCTGGCTGCAGTTTGCTTCTCCACCTCCCTCCCCCACTAATTAGTGCAAAAGCAGGGAGCAAATCAAGCATTGATTTGCCTTTGTAGTAATGATTATTTTGGGAACAACCCAATCTCTTCTAAGCAGATAAATTCTCCCCACACCCTGAGTATGAACCATGTACTTACTTCCTCATAGATTTTTGGCTTTGCTAGGCCAGGATTGAAACTACAAATATTGAAGAGAATAATACCACATTTGTCTCCTCAAGTTCTAAAAGACACTAGGGGCTGTGAGCAGAGGAGGGGGAAGAACATCTTGAGAGGATGTGACTCATTTAAAGGTGTGGGTTTTTCTCCTTTTCGCAAAGTGGGCCCCTTGCAGATGGGAACCTAGTCTGCTAGTCTAGCCAAGTGACAAGTGGCTCATCTCTGAGAAGCCTTGGCTCAGACCCTGCTCTTTATGGAAGTGCTCACAGCCTGGCTGGTGCATCTCATCCTCCCCGGGCCAATACTGGGTCTGCCAGCAACAGGGGCTGATGTGCATCTGTGCAGCTGGAATGTCCTCAGCTCAGCAGCAGCCTGGAGCAGAATCCCAGGAGCAGAGCTAGACTTTGAACTTGGGTCTCTGAGTCCTCACTCTGGCTCTTGCCCATAGACCATGCTGCTTATGCAGTTAGGCCTCTTGTACCCCAATTTTTATAATATAACGGAAGAGGAGATTTGCCCTTCTGCTCAGTGAGCAGTATTGTTTTTTTTTTTTTTTTT
>NW_004955440.1:3721080-3845704 GCF_000276665.1 Chinchilla lanigera
TTTTTTTTTGGTTTTTCTCCGGTACCGGAAACCGAACTCACGACCTTGCGCTTGCCAGGCAGGCGCTTTTGCCGCTGAGCTAAATCCCCAGCCCAGTGAGCAGTATTGTAAAGGAGAGTGCATAATGTAGTTGAGGTTAACTGTACTCTGTTTAATGTGTCTTTTTTTTCTTCTTAGTCCTCCCTTCCACCTCCTTTGCTTCTCCCCCATTTTCATTCTATCACCCCTCTCCAAATAGAGGTACACATAAACTGTATTATTTCACTCTCTCTCCATCTTTTTTCATGCTGTGCTCTCCTTCATCAGAGATTATGAAGGTCTGTGCTCCATGTGAAAATGTGCAGTACTCAATTAGCAGTGTCTGCCATTGTGCAGGGATACATTCTCTGCCAGACAAGCTGTGGTGGCTTGACCATTGGTGGTCAACTTGTAACCCCTAGCGGAACAGCATGGTGCTGGGTGTGGGAGGCCCACCTAAGGACTGTTGCCAGCAGCGTAAGAGGAAGAACTGGAGAGGAAGAAGTTTGGAAGCTGTTGGGAGCTGTTGGTTCTCCTGGGGCTGCTGCTGCTTCTCTTGGAGGACATGGTCTTGCTGGCTTTCCTGATGAACTCGATTGTTCTCATTGTTGAAGGAGATTGGGACCTTGTTGTTGCTGGGAATGGCTATGGTTTACTTTGGGGGAGCTCTTGTCCTTACTTTTTTATGTGTGTTTGTTTTGTACCAGGATTTGAACTTAGTACTTGTGCTTGCCAGGCAGGCACTTGTGCTGTTAGGCTATTTCCCCTGCCCTGGTCCTTACTTTGAACATCGCTTCCTGGTTCTGGAGGGGAAGATGGTGCACTGCTCAGTCTCCTGGTGGAGCTTGTTGCATTGACCTTCCTGACAGGAGCTCAGCTGTTATCATCAAAGGAGCTCGGGACCTCGCTGTCACTAAGGATGGCTGTGGTACCTTTCAGGGAAGCTCTGGTTCTTACTTTGAACATTGCTTCTTGATTCCAGTGCAGATCCCTCAGCCTGCTGGCACAGGTCTTTCATCCTGCTGACACAGACTTTCTAGCTTCCACCATTGATCTTTGGGCCTTCCCAGTGCAGATCTGTGAAACAGGCCTGCATGAAACACTGTCATGGGTTCTAGGCCTCCAGTTGGACTCGTAGGAGGCATTGTTATGGGCTTTAGGTCTTCAGCTGAACTCATGCAGGACATTATTATGGGATCCAGGCCCTCTCAGCTGGATTCTTTGGTCTTTAGTATATGGACAGATTACCTGCACTCTTTTTATATATGACTCTTTGGGTGACTATTATAAAATAATCTTATAATTAAGTGTCCTATATTGTACTGTTTCCCCTTACAAAACCCCAAACTACAACACAAGCTGTGTATGTACTATTCCCATCTGTTTTAGAAGAATTTTTAAGTTGTGGTAAATACACATAGCATTGCATTTACTGTTTTAACCATGTTTAAGAGCATGGTTCAGTATTGCTAAGTACATTCACCAATTTTCAGAACTCTTTTTATAGCATAAAACTGAAACTCCATACCCATTAAACAATGTCTCCTTTCCTGCAGGTAGTTTGCACCCGGCAATTACATTTCTGCTTTATGTTTCTGTGAGTTAGAATACTATAGGTAACTAGTCACATAGAATTAGACAGTATTTAGCATAAGATCTTCAAGGTTCACCCATTCTAGATATGTCAGAATTTCCTTCCTTTTAAGGTAGAATAATATCTTTCCATTCACCATTGATGAAATCTTGTGCTCCTTCCACCTCTTTACTATTATAAGTATTATTGCTATGAAATAAGTGTATGAATATCTAATCCCTTGTCTGAGATCCTGTATTGCTTGTATTGTTTTCATGTTATTTTCTAAATGTATGTGTGTTTGTTAAGATGTTTTCGTTCTTTTATTTTTAAAATACAAAAAAAGAAAAATTTCCAACAATTCAGTGATCTAGCCTAGTGATTTTCAACCTTGGATAGATTTGAGTCACCTGCAGAGCTTTAAGAAATATATATTCTGGCTTATCACCTTTGTTAAATATAAATGACTAAAGGCAGAGTCTGTGTGATCTAACACATTGTTTTCAAGCTCACTGTCGCCCCCAAATCATAGGTATTTTTTTTAAGAAACAGATTTAGTGGTGGCGAACCTATGGCATGTGTGCTGTGGTGGGCTGTTTGTATCACTGGAAGCTCTAAAAGCTTTGCCATCACTGCTGCAGGGATTATGACTCAGTGGGTCACAAATGGAGCCTAGAAATCTGTACTTTTAAAGCAGTGCCTTAGGATATTCTCATAACTGGGCATTAAGAAACTGATTAAAGCACCCCAACCCCCCAATCTCTGTAAAGTCTTTATCCCTGAATCATAAAGGACCTCAAGTTGTTCTCTAATAACCTTATTATGTATGTTGGTCTTATATCCCTACCTGCATGATAAATTCACAAAACTAGAACTTCTGAACTCAAAGGGGTCTCAGATAATCTGTTAAGGTCACACAATTAATTTCAGGCTGGGTCTAGAAGCAGTCCAAGATTTTTCTCCATTTAACTAAAATTTAAAAATTTGATTTCTCATGGTGTCCAAGCAGGTCAGAACCTTACTTCTAAAAATGGCTGAGTATGCCTTCTTGTTCTGGTGAAAGATTCGTTGTATTCCATTGCTCTGAGAAATCCCCGACAGTCAATGATTGCTAAGGAGTTTTGAAGTATGAAGGATCTGAAAAGCTGACTCACAAAATTATTAACAAAATTACCTACAGAGGCTGGGAGTTTAGCATAAACCGGGCTGACCAGGGCACTTGGTGCCAGGTAACTGACTTGGCTTTTAGCCTAGGTTCAAATGCACATCAGCTGTTGAGACTCTACCAATAAGGACTTCACTAAGTCATATCTGCCAAACTGACGTAACTGTACTTCGTCCACTGGGTCATAGATGATAAGACCTTGCACTGACAGAACATGTGCACCGGGTTCTATGCTAAATGGGTTACATGGGTTATAGCACAAGGTGATGAGGAAACTAAACCTTGGAAAATGTTAAATGAGCATCTAGGTGAGACAGCTCACGAGTAGCCAGGCTCCGATTCAAAGCCAGTCTGTTTGATTTCTCAGCCCATCATTCAATTACTGTGCTATCTTGTGATGATTTAAAAATAAGGTGAGTGAAATGCTTAACATTAGAAAAAATAAATTGCATTCTTTAGCATCATCATCATCATCGCAATGACAACAATAATCTCTTATAGTACCTCAATCCATGAATTCAATTCTCTCCATGATTCTGGTTGGAAAGTGAACTGGAAAAGAACTGCACCAAATTTTCTCAGTGTCAACACTGAACCTAACCATTGAATTTGATTCAGTTCTTATCCAACTCAGTTTGCAGCCAGAATAGAGACTGTTTTAAGCACTTAACATATTTATTTGCAAAATAACCCAATGAGGTAGTATTGTTAGTACAGATTTTATAGATGAGGAAACTGAGGCACCAAATGATGAGACAATCCAGTCACACAATTAGTAAGTGAAAGAGCCTGGATTTAACACGTTCATGATGGGGCCTTAATTCATATGTCTTTCATCATCAGGTGGCTGTGAACCCATTGGGTGGCATGGGACAGTCATACATGTACGTCTGGTGGGTCAAGCTGTTGGGAATATGTTAAACTAGAAAGTCGAGCTCCAAACTTAGTGCCCTTAACCAGTATATTCTGTACCCTTCCACACGGTAAATGGTAAATATTATAATCATAATGATTAGTAATATGGCCCTCATTTTCTTTCAGCAGAATATGAACAATATTTTCCTATATGCTTCTAGGCCTGCCATTAAGGTAAAAATAAATATGATAATAGACTCAAGTGTCCTCTTGTTGTTTCCCCTTTCGGCCCTTTCAGAACTCTTACATGGTTTCATCTAATATTAATTCAGAGTTCTTAGCATCTGATTGCTGAGTCATTGTGGAAGTGACCTCTGGGGATGAGGTGGGCATTACATGTTTTAAGATGGGAGAAATCTACAACATCACTGATGGAGTCAAGAATGCGAATGTTATTATAAACAGGAGAAATGAAGGGGCACAGTGACCTTTCCGTGTGGAGCTCAGGGGAGACCTGATAGATGTTGTAAGAGTGACCTGTTGGCTCCAGGTGTTCCTGTTGATGCTCCTTTCTTGAAGCTATCTCCCTTTAATGAGTGAGGTCACACTTCCAAACCCCCTTCTTCTCCCCTTTCTGTTGCTTTTTAATGTTCTTTACAGGTTTTTCCTCATCTCTTCTGTGCTACATTAAGAGAAATTTTTTTGAAAAGATAAATATGTGGATTGGCCTGTACCTCCCTTGCTGTGTGCATCTGGAAGTCCCTGAGGCAGGGGTGCAGGTTTCGGAGCATGGACAAAGCCACCTTGCTGTTTTGCTTCCTTTTGGCACATCTGTGCCTGCTGTATGGGTGGACCTGTGTCCCACAGGAACGTATGTTGATGTCCTAACTCCTAGTACGTCAGACCATGTTTGGAACTAGGGTCATGCATATTGTCCATAATGTATATATGTTCTTAAGCAACATAGTGGCTATTTTTAATTCTAGGATTCAATTAAAAGGAGTTTAAGTACATTTCAGCCACCAGCAATAGTGTACAATTTAAAAGAAGGAAGAGTTCTTTGCATCTTAGAGCATATATACATTGGAATTATTCACTCGGGCTTGATTTTTGACGCTTACTTTCTAATGAGATCAGGTTCCTTCAGGATGGTCTGGCCGTAGACATGAAGCTTACTTAATAAAAACCTTTATAGTAAGGAATTCTGTTGTAATAGAGGGCTTCTGTGGGTTCTGAAGATTAATGTTTAAATTCTAAAAACACAATTTTTGGAAAAACATCACTATTTTCTTCTCATATTTGTCAATGCTTGTTGTATCATTTACATTCAGAAATGAGCTTAACCAAGTGTGTACTTGTTGATGGGGGGTAGGGAGAGGAGGCTGATAGAAAGGAATGTCTAGTTGGCATGAGGTCAGAATGGAGTCGAGTGGGTCCCTCATCCTGTACAACCTCTGATTGTTAACTGTGATAGGTCAACTAGATATAAGCAAGAACTGCCAGGCAGATTATTAAATCTTGGTGATGTCTGTGGCTCATTGACCTATAGGCCAACAACTGAGGGGTGAAGACCCAGCCTAGATGTGGGTGGCACCAACCAATAGGCTTGTAGTTTAGACAGAATGAAATGGGAAAGAAGAATGAAGTGTTCTCCATTTTCTTTGGAGGAGTTCCAGTCTTGCCATTGCATTTGGACATTGGTCTTCAGTTCCTTCAGGATTCCAGCACAGACTCTTCCGCTTGCCAGTGTAGACCTGTGTCTGTGACTCTTCAGTAACCTTCCAGGCCTTTGACCTTCAACAGCTACTGCATCCTCCATGCTGCAGTGCATAGACGGCCATTTTGGATTCTTTTGTCTCGGATCTGATAGATGGCCTCTGAGACTGTTCTGATTCTGATCCAGTAAGCCTACTTCATAAATCTCTTGTGCAATCGTACATATATTTTATATTGAGTCTCTTCCTCTAAAGAACTCTAATCTATGACCTTATAAGAAGAGTTGTTCTTTTAAGAGGAGAAAAGACACAGAGACATAGGGAGAGGACAGCCATGTGACAGCAGTAGCAAGGGATGGTACAATGCCTCAACAAGCCAAAGATTATTCCAACCAAGGCTGCATCACAGACCAGTCAGTGTCACCGACTGACAAAAAACAGATGCCAGAAAAGGCAACGATTCTCCCCGATGAGGCAGCAGAGGGAACATGGGCATGCTGGTCTCAGAATTCTGGAACAATGAATTTCTGTCATTTTCAGTCACCCTGTTTGTGGCTCTTCATTATGGCAGCCCCAGGAAACATAAAGACATGAAAGAGGGCTTCCACAAGAGTTTCAGAAAGTGACAAGGATGATGAAATTAAATTTCTTCCAGGTGAGAGAGAGAGAGGGTATCTTGAGGAGGATTAATGGCAATGTGTTTTTTATTGAATCATTTTTAAAAAAATTTAAGCATTCGCCATATATTCTGATTACCCCATGACAGTTTTTCATGATAAGTTTAGAAGGTTGCAAAGGATATAAATTTTCTCCCATCAACTCTCATAAGACAAATTTCAAGTTTAAAGGAAAGTTGAGAAATAGAACAGTGATTACTTGTGTGCCTTTTACCTAGTCAACAATTGTTAATATTTTGTAACTTTTGCTTTATCTGTGTGTATGTGCTTTGTGTGTGATAGGACTTGAAGCATTCAAATAGTCTCACATTCATTCCTAATACTTAAGCATGTATCCCCTAAGAAGAAGAACTTTTTCCTGCCATAAACAGTACCTGCCATTATCACAGCTAAGAAAATTAACCTAATGCAAAGCAAAGCAGGTAACTTCTGACATATTCCAAATATTGACATTTAAAAATAAATCTCTTATATTTGTCTTTTAAATTTATACATTCTAATCTAAATACCATAAGGCTTTGAGAACCATTATTACCCATATATAAATGTATGAACAAGCTCTTCCTTAGCATTTGAAAAATTTCCACCTTTACTTTCTTTCCCTGAATTTACCAAATCTATTCCATATACTCTATAAAATCTTATTTTAATGTCTAATTTTTTTTTGCTTGAAATTTTTTTGATCACCCTAGTATATTCTTCTAAAACAAAAATTGCACCAATTAAAATTGAATTTTTAAAATATTCTCTGGCCATAAAGCTCTAAGTGTTAAAAAGTCTTATTTAAGTTAATTATAATTATTATTAGTATTCATATACACTAACATTAGAATAGCACCACATTTTTTATATTAGTCACAAAAATAAACTGCTTTGAAAACATAGCTCCTAAATGTCATAATTGGAAATCTGATAAATAGCTCTTGTAGTCATGAATAAATATTACTTGTTCCTTGAAAGTGACAGGGTAAAGCGCTAATTTTATTCCCATATTTGTAGATTAAAAAAATCCACATATAGTATAAATTGCAATAGAAAGAGGATTATTATATTATTTTTATTTCTTCATGAATATGTTAGCAATCCCATGGTGCTATTTTGAAAAATTATTTTAATAATTTTAATAATGACATATTACTGGGCAACTCAAGTCCTTGTTTAATTTTATTAAAACTAATGAATTGGAAATAACCCAAACTTCAAAGGATTTATTATCCAGTCATTAGGTTTATTCACTCTCTTAATTTCTCAGAATTATACTGAAAAGTATTTATTAGTCCCTATCAAATTATTACTAATTATACTTTATTTTTTGCTTAAAGTTATCCTCTTTAACCTAGTATGCTTATGATTATGAAAGAAAAATATTGGTCATTGCAAAGCAGCTTGGCCAATGCAATATTTTTATATAAAATACAGATGGCACCATGGCACTGTGGAATTGCAGGTTTTAATTTATGCTGATCATTCACTGTGGTCAAACCCATGAGCCAAGGCTACTTGCTTCCTGCCCAAACAATATGACTTTATTTTCCAATTTAAGCGTGCAGTTCTGTTACCTATCTCACTCTAATTCTAACTCTATAAAAGATAGGAAGTTTGTTAACAAGGACACAGAGTCTGGTGTCTGAGTGAAATAAGGTCTGCTCTGCTTTCTTTGTTTTATTGTGACCTCAGCAGCCTCACTTTCTCTGATGCAGGTTGGGGACAGAAGAGAAAACATGACATAGAAGTTCTCAAAATCTCAATTCAAAACTTCCTAACATGGTCCAAATACCTTTTTTTGTGGTACCAGAGACTGAACCCAGGACCTTAGTATTGAACTACACCCATAGCCCTTTTAAAATTGTTGTTGTTTATTTTAGGACTTGCTAAATTGACAGGCTGGAGTTGAATTGCAGTCCTCTAGCCTGACCCTCCTAGAGTGCTGGGATTGCAGGTGTGTACCGCCACGCCCAACCTCCGAATGTCTCTTTTTTGACCCTATACTTTGCTCTTAGAGTATGCTGAATACAGAGAAAGATGACCCTGACTCTTCCTGCTGTTTCCTTGCTTGGGGTTTAGGCTGAGCGTGGAAGGGTACGCTGGCCGCTGGGGGGCGGGGGGCGGCCTTCACTCTGCAGCCAGCTGTGGGTACTGCATGCGGAGACAAGAGAGAGAGGACACTGGAGCAGCCAGGAGCCACTGGGAGGTCAGGGTTATAGAGAGGAGCGGGGAGTGGGAAATCTGGAATCTGCTTCCCTTACAATTACCTATGGCTGTCAATCCCTTGGAGGGATGTCTAATTCCCCCAGGATGCTACCCCAGGCGAAGTCGATATTGCTGGAGTCTGGGATGATAGGGGAAATGTCCAGCAGTGAGTGTCCCTGATGACCCCGGGGCACTGGGCTTTGGCCTCCCTATTCAGCTCTGGTGAACTTAGGGAAGCTGTTGGGTCCTGTCCTCTATTTGAGAAGCTTCACACAGCTTGGAGAGCTCGGGGGAGTTCCAGACTAAGCTGACTGATTCTTCTGTCAGCTAAAGATTTTTACTAATGCGTATTCATTGTTGATATTAGAATCTAGTCCGAACCTCCCTGGATCAGCTATTCAATTACTAACTTCACTATCTAGGCTGGGCAAAGCCCTAGCCGTCTCCTGTTCCACCTCAGCTCTTTAGGGCCACCAACTAAAAAAACAAGGGAGGGGAATTTTTCCTGTGTCCTCCCCCAGTGTAGCCACGTTCAGGGAGCTTGGGTTAAGAAGTCACAAGTCTGAGTCATTTAAACAATTTGCCCAATTTGGGCAGTAGAAGTGCTTATTATTCAATCAAAACTTATTTTTCTATATGTGAAAACCATTAGATTTCACTGGCTCACCCTGAAGTGCCGATTTCAGCTTTGTGTGTAATGCAACTCAGAGCAACCTTGTCACGCGGTACTGACCGGCTGAAGCTGTCTTGGTCATCCTCCTCCAATGACAACATGAACTCTCGGGTTTGCCCTAGGCTTCGCTGCACTCTTGCACTCCGCTGCCTGTTCCCTACTGGAATTTGGAATTCTGACCTCTAGATGTAGACTTATTGGAGCAGCTTGTTAATTCTTCCAGTAAACATTAATGGAAGTTATAATGACTAGTCAGACTGACAGAAGTCCCTGTCTTCATGGAGCTTACATTCTGGCGTAAGAAGACAGGCAGTAAACAAATAAGCAAATTAGAGACCATGTGAGAAGGTGATAGCTCTATGGAGAAAACAGAGCATAGAAGGAGACAGCAAGCGTGGATAGGTGCAGTTTAGAGTAGGATATTTGGGACGGGCTCACCAAGACATTTAAAGGAGGTTAGACAGGGGCTGGGGATTTAGCTCAGCGGCAAAGCGCCTGCCTGGCAAGCGCAGGTTGTGAGTTCGGTTCCCGGTACCGGAGAAAAACAAACAAACAAACAAACAAACAAAAAAAGGAGGTTAGGCAGAGTCATACAGATATGGTTTGGGAAGAGCGTACCAGGCAGAGAAAGTAGCATGTGCAAAGGCTGACGTAATGGAAAACTGAGACAGAGAGACCACTGTAGAAAGATCTATGGCTGAGGAGACACTGCTGTGTGCTCTAGATAAGTCAATAGCCCCCTCTGTGCCTCACCTTCTTTGTATGAAAATGAGGGGTTTCAGGAAGAGCTCCAAGGTCCCATTCAGCTCTAAAATTTATCCACTCCATTTAAAAAACTTCATAGAAAAAACACAGGAAACTGCCGATGTGGATGTGCTCATGGAAGTAAAGTTTTTTAGCATTCCTCTGAAGATAATGGAATGTGAGAAAGGTGGCTTGCTGGGTTTGACAGTGAAACACACATGCGTTCGCTCTCTGAGAGAGCAGAAATTCGCAGTCTGAATTTCTGATGCACCTGGGGTGCAGATGGGTCAGAAACGAATGGAATCAGCAGAGGTGAGTGCCATCTGTTTTAGTACTGCTTGGTGTTTGATTTCTGCTGTAGCCCTGGCAGATGACAATGGAGGGCTTAGCATGGCCAAGAGTAGATTATTTCTTATATGATCAGTCTTTTTGTGTATTTGGGGTGGCTCAAGATTTTTCATACTGAATATTCAAACAGTTGGGACTATTTCAACCACCCTCAGCTTAGCCTGTTACCTGTAGTCCCATCCCTTTAACTTTCCAATTCTTTTAAAAAGAAAAGGAACCACTGATAATTTGGCCTGATAATGTGAGAATATGGATGGCAGATACTATATATCTATATATCTATATCTATATCTATATCTATATCTATATCTGCCATGGCTTTTTCTGGGGCTCTTTCTGGGGCTCTTCCTAGGGAGTCTTGGATTTGACATTCAATCTGTGTGTGTGTGTGTATGTGTGTGTGTGCATGCTTTATGTGGGTGTGATAAGTCCCATGAGAAGTGTCCCTCACTACAGACAAGTAAGTATTCTTTTTTTTGTGGCCGGGGATTGAACTCAGGGCTTTGCCCATGCCAGGCAAATGCTCTACCATGGAGCTAGCCGCATCCCTGCTCTGGACAAGTCTTCTTTAACTACATCAGGCCAAAGGGTTGGACGTGGCAGAAGGCTAAGTCTGTGGAGAGGTCATTTCCACAACTAAAGAATTCATAAAAATACACAGAAAAGTATTTTGAGATTTTTCTGACTTAATTGAGGCATAAAAAATTGCTATTTTAAGGGGGATGTTTGGGAGCTGAAAATACGGTGTTTGTAACTTGGGAGTTAGGTGGGGGGATGGAGGGAGAGACAAGGAAAGAAATGGGCATTGGCACCTTGAGTGGTCTGAGCTTGTACCCTTCTTGCAAGCCACTGTGTTAACCTGCCACAGTTTCATGAATGTAGCTCGGCTCCTAGGTCAAGGAAAAAGAGCTTTATTACTTCTCTGAATATCAGTAGCCAATCAGCATTTGGACTCCATTCCCACAGGACGATGTGGAAAGGACCAGCTGACACCAGTACATGCGGTAGCAAGTGTTACAGGAGAGGTACTCTGAGCTTTGAGCGCCTAAATCTTTTATGATAGGCAATAAACATGACAGCCCTTAGCTCTAGAAAGAGATGGGTTTAATAAGAAAGCAAACTTCCTCTTTGCTCTGGAGTGAAACACTATACTTTTCAAGATTGATCTCCATATAAACCTCCTAGGAAAGGTAGTAGAGCAAAGGCAACCAGTGCTTCTGCCAGCAGAATTTTCAAGAACCCAATGGACAAATGAAGAATTCTCTTCAAACAAGGACCCTGAGATATTTTGGCCCTAAAGATGCAATGAATCCCCTTTCCTCCAGGGACCCCAGGTGTCTTGGGTCACTAGAATTTTTTTCTGTAATTTCTCAGGAAATCCAGGGAGATACATCTCTGTCTGGGATCAAGACTACAATTCTGACTCCTCCTGAGGGCAAAGCCTGAGAAGAATTTTAGAAAGTTATATTCACTTCATGACTGGCAAATCCCTTTAATTTTGTTGCTCACTGCAGGACAGCTGGACCCTCCAATTCTTGGAAAAGCCAATTTTATGTTATACCTTGTGCTGTTACCTGGATTACTCCTCTCTGGCAAAGGCAAGCTTTGCATTTTAGGCAACTGTCTTAGTTACTTTTCTTGTTAATGAGGCAAACTTCCTGACACCCAGAGTTGAAGGAGGAAAGATTTATTTAGTTCACAATTTGTAGAGGTTTCAGTCCATAATCAATTGACTTCAAGGCAGTGGAGCATCACAGATGAGAAAACAGTTCATGGCAGGCAGAAGGCAGCAAAGCAGCAAGGGGGATGACCACAGCTCTTTCTATCCCTTATATCTTATCTGGTACTTAGGCTGGGTGGCACTCACACCCTTAATCCTAGTGCCCTTGAACCTAGCATTGCACCATGAATCAACCTAGCATCACACACTGTAGATCCAGCCACCTCTGAAAAAGCCCCACCTATGACTGCATGAGCTTTGGGGTGATATCTAAACAAAAGCCACAACAGCAACCAAATTTCTGCAGAATAATTGCTTTCCTCACAATCATTCAATGAAAACAATGATAGAAACATGATTCCAAGTCAGGTCTATTGAAGTAGTTTCCTGACATTTTCCTCATAATCAGAGTTTAGATGAGGGGATCTTTTCAGGCAGGCTTGACCCACAAGAGCTGATCAGAAGAAAGGTGGGGAGGTCCCCAGATCTTTCTTAGCAATCAGCCAGAAAAAGTGCATGGAAGAGGTTGCTCTTTGCCCACCCAATATCCTTTTTCCCCCTTAGGATAAGACTCCTATATATTTGAGCATGGCAACTTGCCCAATTTTTATTTTACAGTCAACTAAAGCATTTTTAATTTTTTCCTTATTTTTAATTGGCAAATAAAAAATGTACAACATGTTGTTTTGAAATATTGTTGAGTAATTAACATACACATAACCTTACCTGCCATTTTTCTATTTTATGGTAAGAACACTTAAAATCTACTCTCTAGGCATTTTTCAAAATGCCTAACTTTAATAAAAAAAAAAAAAAAAAAACTCAATGTATTTGCAAGCTTCCCTTAGGGTGGGGGTAGTCAAGGAGGGGTGAGTCAAAGTCACTTCTAGCTGGTCCCGTCCTTTTAAGGGGACTGACTTACCCAGTTGGCAGTAAAGCTTTTCCTATCCTCTTGTCCCTCCTGCCTGCCTGGAACATGGCTTGCATGAGTAGTGTTACAGTGACAATGTATGATCATAAGAGGCCTGAGAGACGGAAGTAGGAGCTACAGGCAGTGGAGCAGAAGGCAGGAGTTGGTCATTGTTAACATAACGATGCCACTGCATAGTGTGGGAGTGCCCAATTTTGGGCCTCTTCAGTGTGTGAGAAAAAAATACCCAACTCCTTTTTGTCATGTATTTTTCAAATTTTTGTTTTTATTAGTACATGTTGGAGTGTAAAATGATACATTCACTGTAGGAGTTGGTACACGCACATTGCACACTTTAATTCTTTTTTCTTCCCCTTCCTCTTTCCTCCCTCCCCTCTCCCTCTATCTCTTGGTCCCCTTCACTTTTGCAAAAGATCTACCTCCTGTTTCCAAGCATCTTTTATTTTGTTCTTTATTTATATTTTGGGTTTCACCTATAGAAGAAATCAAGGGGCATTTAAGCTTATGTGTCTGATTTATTTGACTTAACACAATGATCCCCAGGTGAATCCATTTTCCTACAAATGGCTCAAGTTGATCTTTATGGCAGAGTAGTACTGCAGACACCTGCCCTCCCCAAATGTTCATGGTGCTGGGTTGAGTTTCTTAGTGCAAAGGACAGAAACTTTGGCAACCTTTAGCAAAAAGGGACTGATTGTCTTTTAAGGTTTTAGGATTGCTCGTAAGACTGAAGTGATGGTTGCAGGACTAGGCCTGGAGGAGGTGGGCACCAGACTGCTTCTAGAAGATCCGAGCAGCAGGTTCTGCTCATTGATCCCAGCAGGGCCCTGTGGGAATCAGTGGACCCACATTTCTTGCCAGTCCTGTATCACTCTGTCAAGAGTCAACATCTCAGGGAAGCTCGTATTCCATTGGCTGAGTCAAGGTCACATGACTGCTGGGATCCAAGGTCACATGATTAGCCTCTACCAAGTTGACAAGAAGGAAGACAAAGTAAGAAGAGCCTGCTGGGACCTCTGTAGCTTTCACTGTGGAAGGGCAGGCTCCTAGATTTATTGTCCTACAAGTACTACATTTAGTGGGGTAGAGGCAACTCCCTACAAGGCGATCTGATTGCTACTGGGGAGACGCGCTGTACTGAGTGCTTTTTCCTCACCCTTCATTAAAATCGTGCTTGGTACAGGGAGGATCTGGTATTTTCTGTGATGAGGTGAACTGGTCAAGATCAAAGGCAAATAGTTACACCCTGAAGGCTTCAGAGATGAGCTGTTCCTCACGACTCATCCTCCCTCCTTGGGACGCAGGCTGGTGATAATAGCAGCGCCTCTGAGGAGGGCAAACGCTTGTTGTAAAAGAGCTCTTTTAATCCTCTCTGGCTTATGAGGGTGTAAGTGATCTTTCACAGCACATCTGTTTCCTGGGTAGCCTCCTCTTCCCCTAACCAGGCTGCACTTTCTAAGTTGTACTCATGAACGCACCTGGAGCAATTGCAGTCTCCTCCGGTCTCCCCAGGCAGGGCGGGGAATCTTTTTTGTTTGTTTGTTTGTTTGTTTGGTTTTTTTCCAGTACCAGGAATCGAACTCACGACCTTGTGCTTGCCAGGCAGGCGCTGTGCCGCTGAGCTAAATCCCCAGCCCCAGGGCGGGTAATCTTGACCTCTGGCGGGGAAGTGAGAACTCCAGAGGTCCAGTGCTGTCTCCAGGGCTGTGGGGTATGATGGAAATGCAGCCAGGACAACGCAAATTGCTGAGGCTGTGGCTAAGGTGGTGGCCGGTCGTCAGACAAGTAACACCCGCCAGGGAGAGCTGGCTCCAGCAGGAAGACGCCCACGAGCAGGGAAGGAGATGTGATGCGGCAGCCTCAAAGCCCAAGTTTGCATGGAATATCGGTGAAATGTCCAACAGTGCAGACATTTGGAGCGTCGGGCCCTTAGGATCACCACCAGACTTCAGCTTCTTGTTGTACCTGTGTTTAATCCACATCACTGGGGAAGGCCATCAAGAAGAAAGCAAAAGTGAAGTCTCTCACATGTGTAACGCCCCCCACTGGCTTTGCAGAGCCAGTACAATAACATCCAACCTCCTCATTCTGGCCAGTGAGATCTTTCATGATCTGACCTTGTCTTTTTCTGTGCTGTTCTGTTTCCCTCTGACTGTCCCCCACTCTGTTGGTGACATTGGTGTTTTGCAGTTTGTGGAAGTTTATTCCTGCCCCCTTTGCATTTGCTACCTGGAAATGCTCTGCCCCAAAACTGTTTGACAGACTCTTCTTTGTCCGTCACATCTTAGTTTAGATGTTGCCTGCTCTAAGTGGGGACTCTGGGCCTCACTGCCTGTCTTCTGCGCTTGGCTCCACCACTACCTGGCTGGGTAGCAGTCATCAGGCACTTACCTGCTGCATGCCTCATTTGGCTCGGCTGTGAACGGGGACTATGACAGTCTCTTTTCATTTGGTTGTTGTGCAGTTTGTACAAGTTACTGTACTCGAAGCCCTTAGGACACTGCCTAGGACACAGTCAGTGCTATGTGAGAGTCAGTGTCATTGTACCAGAGCCCTCACTCCGGGTCACTGTCACACAACCTAGTTTTTTGTTATAATAGTCACTGTTTGAAGTCATTTTTTTGCTGATTGTCTGCTTCCTCTTGGCAGTTGGTAGGTCCAGTAACTACAAGTACACAGAATTCAAAGCCTATTCCTTTGATGGGTGAGGATGGCGTAAAAGCTCACCAGTGGTGTCCTCACAAGCCGCAAGCCAGCTCTGGGCCCCGTGTCCCCACCTGGGTGGCACCGGGTGGGGCCACACCTCTGTTTTGCATCAGAATCGCCATGGGGGCGTGCTTATTAAAACTAAGGATAACAAATAGAGTTACTGTATGGTTCTGTAGCCCCGTTTCTGGGAAGATATGCAGAAGAATTGAGTGGGACCGCAAAGGGACAGCTACACACCAAGTTCATAGCAGTAGAGTTCACAGGAGCCAGAGGGAAGCACCGAGAAAGGAAAATAAAATGTAGCCTAACCATGCAGCAGACTGTGAAGCCGCAAAAGGAGAGATCCTGTCACGCTGCAGCCTGCAGAAACAGAGAGGACAGCGCGCTGAGTGAGATAAACCAGTCAGTAAGGGACAAGTGCAGTGTGGCTTTATGAGGTCCTTGGATCGGTCAAATGCATAGGAAAAGGAAGTAGACTGGTGGTCACGAGGGGCCTTGGGAGCTGCTCTTGGAAAGACAGTTTCTGTTTTGCAGGGGATGTAAGTTCTGGGAGTCGCTGCATGACGATGTGAATAGATTTAACGCTACACTTAACAGTGGTTATGGTGAAAATCCTCCGAACCCTCTATGTATTTTAATAATCTATGTGATTTTTATGATCACAATGAAAACGTGTTCATTTTTAAAATAAAGACGAAGGCTCTAGATCGGAATGGGTGGGGCATTTACGCTTCTGAAATCCTCCTGGGAGGGCCTGACACACTGCGAAGTTTAAGAGCCCCCGGGCAACACCTTCTTTATAGAGGTGTCTTTGGGGCATTTAAAACCTGCCTCAGCCCGACACAAAACCTTAATTAAAAGGAGGAAAAGCCCTACCCGAAACCTCTCCAGGGCTTCTCTTTGTGGTTTCCGAGGGAACCTGGGCTTCTGCATTTGGTCTCTCACCGCCCTTACTTCCCGGAGGAGGACCGGATGCTCTGGGTACAGGGCGTCTGGGGCCGGCCCCAGTGCTGCGCCCGCTCTGTCCACGAGGTGGCAGGCCAGGCACTCGGTTGACTGGTGGTCCCACCCGGTGCCCCCCCGGCGGCCGGGGCCGCTGCTGCACCGCAAGACGGGAGCGCGGGGCCGTTCCCGGAAAGCGGGTGAAGGCGCCCTGGCTTTGGCGAGCTTTGGGCGTGCCAGGAAGACAGCGTCGGACTCCCGCTGCTGCCTGGGCTGGAGCTGAAGCCGGAGGGTCCGTTTCTCCAGCAAGGGGAAGGACTCGCGTGGACTCCACTTACCCAGGGCGAGCGGCCGCGTCCCAGGCGGCGGAGCCTGCGCGCCCTGTGCTCGCCGAGGTCGCCGAGCTGCGCAGCCCTGCGGAGAAAGAGCAATGTGTTATCGATACTTTCACGTGGTTTAAAAGGGCTAAAAGGTCAAAGGCTAAGAAGAAGCGTTTTGTTTGAAAGCTCCTAAGTGAGTGGGTGGGGAGTGCAGTGGGGTGCGGGTGTCCCAGTTAAGATGCACCAAGCACTCGGTGTTTAACTGGGGTTTAGAAGATGCCCATTGACTGACCCTCCCCGGGCTAGTCCCTGCGAAGCGACACGCTTTCCAGCAGTGAATAATTCAGTGAGGGCTTTGGTGACACACCGGGGAGGACTCTACATGGTTTCTGCATGCCCTTTGTGTCCCATGCTAGGACTGCGGCTTTCGGGGGACCCCGGGGTTGGGGAACACTGGGGGGCAGAATGTCATCATAGGACGGAGCGGGTACAGGCCAGAGCGCACAGGCTGCGGTCAGGTGGAGCTGGATGGGAAACCCAGCGCGGCCTCTTACGAGCCAGCATTTGGCTCGTCCTTCTGAAGCTTGGTTTTCCCATCTGTGTGATGGGAGCAAAGGTAAATGAAATGGGGATTCGTTCGTTCAACACACATATTCGAGACCTGTATGCCAGGCACCAGCAAGTCCTGAGGGTGCCACGACAGCTAGACCCGCCCTCCACAGCCAAGTAGGAGATGTTTTCAGCTCTTTGGGAGAGACAGGACTTTCCGGAGATGTGCTTCTGCCTGGGGACTGCAGAGGTCCCCCGAGGAGCGGGAGGAGGGAACCGATGTGTCAAGCTAAGGTGGCAGCTTTGCGTCTACACTTGTGATTTGGAGTGTGCAGTCTCTGCTACCCTAAATAGAATTATTTATCCCTCGTTCTAAAATGGAGAGCTTTCCTTGCAGTGTCAGATCTCCAGCTCCTCCGGGAAAGAATAGACTTGGCTGTGCTGAGCCAACGTGTACGGAGGAAACGACGCTCTAAAGTTAAGAAGTGGTCGCCTCCCTCAGAAGTGGTGTGTGACACGGAGCTCAGCACACCCTGCCGCAGGCCCAGCTCACCTGCTCCCCGTTCACTTCCGGTCCCTGTGGGCTCGGGGTGTGCAACCTCTGCTGGAACTGTGGCTCAGAGTGGGCCTAAATACTGGCCATTTCCCTTCCCTTCTCCAGGGCTAAGATGACCTCAGAGGCTGCTTAGAAAAATGAAAGAGCCACAGGGGTAGGATCGGGAGTCAGTGTACTGGGTCTTTTTTTTTCATTTTGGGAGTCTTTTTCATTTGGAGTGAAGTTCCGCTGTCAGGAGGGGCTCAGCCAGGGTCAGGGAGGCTGGCTGAAGTTCGTTTCTGTGCAGGGCTTTGCTTTTCAGCCATCCTTGGCTCATGTTAAAGAGCCGCATGCAAACACCTTGCCAAAGTACCATTTCCCACAAATAATAGGGAACTATTGTTGGGGGAGGGTAAGCCTGGGGCTCTATAATAATAGCATTTCCATGAAGAAAAATCACATGCCCACTGTGAGCACAGCTGAGAACATGAAACCTTCCCTTGAGATACTGATTAAAATGAAAGCATTATCCCCTAAGATGGTCCTGTCTGTGGGGGTCTGTGGGGAGCCAAGTAGGAGGGGCTCATAGGTCGGGCCGGTAATGAGTGGGTACAGAACACCTGTCTGTCCAAGGACGCTTAAACTCAATCATGGTGCCATCGGGAGGCTCTGGCCTTGCCTTCCTAGCAGGAGGCTAACGTGGATAATTCACCATCATTAAAGGAGGCAGAAGGGACAACGGAGCAGGGATGGCAAAATGAAGGGAAAGAGAAGAGGCTTCGTTGTGAAGCCCAGACTGACTTGCAAACTCCGGGGAGGAAAAGTCACTCTCCAGGGCTCCTTTAGGGGCTCAGGGTGGCGCCATCTGCAGGTGACAGTGGGTTGGGGTGGTGGTACCATCTAAAGCGGGCCCTGCTCTGAGTCAGGAACCCAGCGATGGGGAGATGGCTTCTGGCAGAGGGAGACAAATGGGGGCAGCGCCTTTCCTTTGCGCCTCTTCTTACATTGAATTACGTTTTGTCCTCGTTACCCTGCATGTGTAGAGATTAGTAGAGCCCAGCGGCTCCTACACATTAGGGTCACCGGGGGATCTTTAGTATAAATTCTGAATCCGAGAGAGTGAGCTCCCCAGACCGTTCAGCTCCCACCCTCTGTGGGTGGAACGTAGCCATCTGTATTGTCGGAGCCCCTGGCTGGGGACTGCTGATGTGACTGCCTACGCCTCTGCTGAGCTCCCACAGAATCAAGTGTCCAGTCTCCCCGGTCTCGTAGTGTCCCTGTCCTCCACTGTCTACCTCTTCTCTCCAGATTCCTCTAAAACAACACCAGTTTTAAACCACCTCATGCTGTTTTATTCTTAAATGCTTAATTTATAGCAAGACCTAAAACATAAGCAAAAGAGAACCACAAAGATATTCTTTAGCGCTCAGTTTAACTGTTGAAGATGTTTCTTTCTCTCCTTTATCTTTAATTTGATTCCAAAGGGACAGAGAATGTTTTTACCCCTCTTTTGGGGGTCGTGGAGTTGGTGAAAGAGCCTTACACACTCCTGAGTACTCGGCCTTTCTCTCAGGGTGAGTAAGGTTCCACATCTTTCAGGGACAGCTGTGCCCACGTTTGTGACGAGAGGGCATTCTGGAAGGTACCTAACGCTCATATAATCATTCAGTGACTGCTTTGGGAAGCTGCCCATGTGACCAGGCACTGCCTTAAGTCCTAGCAGACTCAGTCTACCTTTATCATTATTAGCTTCTGTCTAGCCCATGGTAGAAACTCTAAAATATCTAATTCAGTGATGAAAGTGTATGTTTTTGTTACTATTATAGCTTGAGGGCTCCTTGTTGATATATGGGTCTGGGTATGTGTATCAGTTAGGATTCTCCAGAGAGACAGACCAAGAGGATATAGATAGGTAAGTAGATGGAGAGGGTGATTTACTGGAGGAACTGGCTTGTGTGGTCAGGCTGAGAAGTCCTGTGACAGGCCATTTGCAAGCTGGAGACCCTTGGTTGCCAGTAGTATGGTTCAGTCCAAGTCCCAGCTGTCAGAACCAGGAGAGCTGATGATTTCATTTTCAGTCCAGAGCCAAAGGCTTAAGAGCTCAGGAGGCCACTGGTCTCACTCTTGCAGTCCACAGGCCAGAGATCCTGCAGTTCTGATGTCCCTGGGCAGGAGAGAAAGTGTGGGTTTTCGCTCCCAGAGATAGACAGACACGTTTGCCTTTTTAGCCATTTGCTTTCTCAGACCCCAGCCTAGTGGGTAGTGTCTGCCCACACTGAGGGTGGTATCTTTGTCCTCTTAGATCTAAAAATTAAATCTGCTCTGGAAACAGCCTCACAGACTCACCTCAAAATACTGCTTTACCAGGTTTCTAGGTATTCATTAATCCAGCCAAGCTGGTACCTAACATTGGTCAGCACAGTATACAGTACCCCTGTCTTAGTCACATATGCACAGAACCTTCACACTGTGCCTCTTTACCTGAGGACCCATGAATATTTTTTCTTTTAAGTAATTTTCACTAGAGCATCATACAGGCTTCTCAAGTGAGGTGAAACAGCATCACAGTTAAATCGGGGAGCGAGGGCAGCCAGAAGAGCTGAAATGCAAACGTGTGTCTAAGCCTCACGCCAGCCACAAGGATCGCCCGTCTCTTTCTATTGAATCCTTTCAGGAGAGCTAACATATGGCAGGAATTGATTGGTTTGAAGCTGACCTTCTTTTCTTTCCGTTGCCCGGGCTGTAAGTGAAACACTTAGAAACAACAATAAAATGTCTAACAGGCATCCGATGTAGCCAAGGGGAAAGTGACATCCCAATGACTCACAATTTTAAGACAACTTTTCTTCTTATTACATTCATGGGATTCTTATAGATCTTGAAGAATATAGAACGAAGAGATAGGTGAAAATCACCCATATCTTACCATCCATCGATAACTACCATTACCTACCAGAGATAATTGAACATTTTGGTGTATTTCCTTTGAGTATTTTTTCCCTTATGCCTAAATAGTTTGTGTTCTCTTATTTAATTAGTTATTGTTAATTTCTATAATTTAAGTGTATTTAGGACTTTGTGCTTTTATAAGCAATTTCTAAGGTTTCTTCCCTCGTTTCTCATTATAATTCCCCAAAGTCTGTGGGGAAGGTATTGTTCTACCCTTACAATAAGAAATCAAGGCCTAAAAAGTTTGCATAGTTTTCTCAAGGTCACACAAGTGACCCAGAACTCTTTGCTTATAATTCAAGAGTCTGTCCTCCTGAGCCCAAGACTTACTCCTTACTCAGTGGGACTGACTAATACCCCCTCCCTCATTTTCTGTTTAGATTGGAGGAAGCACCCACATCCCTTCTGGGGCAGTTTCATTGCGGACGCAGGAGGGTTCAACACAAAGTGCCATCAATTAGGAGCGTCTCCAACCCGTACTCTGGATACTGTACTCTGTTGGGCACCTGCTGAATATATCATATATTATCACATCTGAGCACTGTTTTAGTTCTGTTCTTGTCACTGAGTCACAATACCCACACCTGCAACTTAAAGGAGAGGTTTATTTTGCCTCACCTTTTAGTCCGTAGTTGGTTGGCTTCAAGGCAGGAAGCCATGATGGAAGGTCTGGCTGAGGAAGGTTGTTCTCATCATGGCAGCCAAGGAAGAGCGAGGGAAGGGAGGAGCCGGGGAAGAGGTGTGCCCGCCTCCTCCCGCCGGACCTCACTCCCCAAGAGTTCGCTCTGCTGCTGAACTCAGGAGAGGTTCCACTGACGGGTGCAGCACTTCCACGACCCACTCACCTTCCACCAGCCCCACCTATGAGTGCGTGAGGCCTTTGGGGGACACTGCTTGATCTCAGCCACGACAACCGACAGCTTCTCAGCCACGCACAGCCCCTACTGAGGGGAGCTGCCTTGCCATGGCTGCCACTCTGTGTGTGGTGTGTCCTTAGCCCTGTCGTGCGGGTCCAGGGGTGGGGCCTGATTCTCTCTAGGGAATCCCACATGATGTATGGAGAATAAAATGTTCATGGATCCTCAGTGTTTAGAGTGAGTGGCATATGGTCATGATCTCTCAGGGGTCAAGACAGAGTCGTGGCAGAAGCCACATGTAAAATGAAATTACAGAGGAACAGAAATATATTGGCAGAAAAAGGAATGACTATATTGGCAGAAAGAAAAGAACTGTGGAATCCAGAGGGAATCCGAGGTGCAATGAAGGGGAAGGGAAAAGAGAGCACAGCTCCCAGACCTGTTGGTTCCCAGATCATGTCCGGTTCCTGCGCAGCCAACAATAGCTTTCTTCACTCACGCCCTCTCTCGAGGGGACCTGCATAGGGTCTCTCATCCTCGAAGCTGAGACCGTCTTAACTCTCACAAGTTCATAGCTTGACAGGTGGAGAGAGACTTTCTAGGAGGCCTCACTTGGCCTCACTGGGCCTCCCAGTTTTGTGGATGAGGGAATTGCAGCTGTAGAGGAGAGAGGACCTGCTCACGGTTGTTCTTTTCATGACTCTGGCCAACATTCTCTGCCGTCTTCGGCCACCTGGCCTCCTTGATTTTGTCTTGCTTCTCAGTCTTGACTTTCATCCATATCATTAAGCTTTGAGGTCTGGGCTCATGCTTCCTATACTTGCCAAACACTGAGTAGGAGCTCAATAAATACTTGTTAATTGGAGTTGGAGGATAATCTAGGCTTGAAAAATAACCCTTTGTCAGATATGTCTTTGGCAAATATTTTTTTTTTTTTTTGGTTTTTCTCCGGTACCGGGAACCGAACTCACGACCTTGAGCATGCCAGACAGGCACTTTTGCCGCTGAGCTAAATCCCCAACCCCTGGCAAATATTTTCTACCAGTCTATAGCTTTTCTTTTCAGTCTCCTGATAGTGTATCTCACAGAGCAAAACTTGCTAATTTTAATTGTCCAGCTTACCAGTTTTTTCTTTCATATATTATGATTTTTGTGTTATATCTAAAATGTCTTTATCAAACCCTATGTCACCTAGACTTTTTCCCCTGTTATCTTCTGGCAGTTGTAGATCATTGTATTTTACGTGTCTTTGGTCCATTTTTATGAAGAACATAAGGTCTGTTTTTTTTCTTTTTTTTGGTGGTACTTGGGATTGAACCTAGGACCTTCCCACTGAGCTACATCCTTAACCCTTTTTATTTTTTATTTTGAGAGAGAGTCTCACTAAGTTGCCCAGCCTGTACTCTCACTTGTGATGCTCCTGCCTCAGCCTCATAGCATGCTGGGATTACAGGCATGAGCTATTGCACCCAGATAAGATTTGTATTTATATTCTTGTGTGTGTGTGTGTGTGTGTGTACATATTTACTCAACTTTCCCAGAACTATTTCTTGAAAAGACTATGTTCATTGTGTTGCTTTTGCTTTTTTGGTCAAAGATCAGTTGGCTATATTTATATGGGTCTATTTATAGCTCGCTAATCTGTTCTATTGATTAATTTATCTTTTTAATTTTTTTTGCTAATACAACATTGTCTTGATTACTGTAAATCTTGAGGTTGGATAATATCATTTCTCCAACTTTGCTCTTCTTTAGTATTGTGTTGGTCTTTCTTGATCTTTTTTGTTTTGTTTTGTTTTTCTTCCGGTACCAGGAATCGAACTCATGACCTTGTGCTTGCCAGGCAGGCGCTGTGCTGCTGAGCTAAATCCCCAGCCCCTTTCCAGATCTTTTGACTCTTCATATAAACCTTGGAATCAGTGTGTTAATATCTACAAATTAACTTGCTGCGGTTTTGCTTGACACCACATTGAATCTATACATCAAGTTTGGAACAAGTGACATCTTGACAATACTGTGACATCTTATCTATAAACATAGATTTTTATTTCCATTTTTAGTTCTTTGTTTTCTTTGAGTTCATTAGAGTTTTTCAATTTTCCCTATTTAGATCTCGTACATATTTTGTTAGATTTAATATCTAAGTAGTTCATATTTTTGAGTGCTAATGTAAATGTTATTGTATTTTGAATTTTGAATTCCACTTGTTCATGGCTGGTCTATAGGACAGCTATTGACTTTTGCATTATTCATCTTGTATCCTACAACTTTGCTTATTAACGCTAGGGTTTTTCTCAATTTTTTTCATATTTTCTACATAGATGATAATGTCATCTATATGGATTTTCTTTTCCTTCCTTTTGCCTTGGGTAGGGCTTTCCGAATGATGTAAAAAAGTAACACTGAGAGGGGATGTCCTTGTCTTGTTCCTGATTATAAGAGGAACGCTTCGAGTTTCTCAGGATTCATTTTTTCCACCAAATGTGTATTGACTACCATGTGTCTACCAGGCATCATTTTATGAGGTAGGAATAGAGCAGTTATCCAAATCTACAAATGTCTCAGTACTGCTGGAGCTTACATTCTACGGGAGTTGGAAAGTTGGTGAAAGGAAGCATGGCACGTATTTTACGCTGGTACCACAGGGTACCACAGACTGGATGGCTTGAACAACAGAAACATATGGTCTCACAGTCCTGGATTCTAGAAGTTCTAGAGCATTCTGTTCACAAGTTTGATTTGTTTCAGACCTCTCTATATGGTTTGTAAATAGCCATCTTCTTGTGTCTTTATATTGTCTTCCCTTTGTTCATGCCTGTGTCTGAATTTCTTCTTATAAGGACACTAGTTCTATTGGAGGAGTACCCGCCCTTATGATCCCATTTTAACTTAATTATCCATTTAAAGACCCTCTGTTCACATTCTGAGGTACTGGGATGTTAGGGTTTTCAGAAGGACAAAATTGTGCCATAGCATAAATTTAAAAAGTGATTTTGATGCATGATGATTCACCCTATTTAAATCATAAAGGTGTATACATTGCTTTTTAAAATTGGGGAAATGTTTCTCACCATCCACGATACCTGTGGGTAGTGATGGCTTGGTGGAAAGGCTGGCCTTGGTTAGTAGACTGGCCCACAGTTGTGCATTTTTTTCCTTGAATGAACCAATGGCCAGGACTTAATTAATGTGATAGTTTATACAGTCCCAGGTCTTATATGTATTTTTAGCATAGCTTTATGGAAATAAGTGAATTATTTTCTCATACAATAGCTCAGGGAAAGCATGTAGCCATTCTGTGAGAGAGCATTAAGGTTGTTTGTTTTCCCCCCTTTAATCACCTCCTGTTTTGCTAGTGGGATTAAAGTGTGTGTGGTCCCTGCTGTTTTATATGCTTTGTTGCTGTGTGGCTCATTGGTTTCTTCTCTTGTTTATGCATTTGTGGTTTTACTGAACAAATGACTTTCTCTGTCATAATGCGTTCCTAGACCCTGACACGTTGAGCATAAACTCACCAAATCTGAAACTCCTTGCTGGAAAAGACCTAGACTGGCTTTTGAAATAAGATAAAGATGCTGAGATAGTTGGTCAAGAGCATAGGAGAAAATTTCATGGCCTTCCACAGGCAGTAAGACAACAGATGCCTGAACCAAGTGTGGTGGGTAAGGTTGATCTGTCTGTAGACTGGAAAAACCATCCTTTTATCAGTCTGATGTCTGGGATTCTCTCAGAGGTGCCAGGGGCTAATTTGTGAGCAAAGGGCTTTGCAAGGCTTTGAGTCACTGGGAGTGTTGGGGACACTGTAGGCAGGGTGGCAGGGACCGTATCAGGTTTTTCCCAGAGGTGCTAGCTGAAAAAAAAAAAAAAAATTGGATAAATCCGGGGAAGCAGTTGGGCTAAAGAGAAGTAGGAGCAGAAAGAGAAGTTTTCTTTTGTGACTTTTGTGCTCTTCTTTTTATTGCTTTTAACACTGTTACTGGAACTGCTGTGTTCATTGATTGATTCCCTCCTTTTGGTACTTGTTCCTGAACTGAGCAGTGTTAGATATCAGGGGCTGGGTTAAACCAGTGTTAGTCAAGGAATTTTGGACACAGGTGCTGAGACAAGATTAAGTGTGCAAAGATTTTAACAGTGGAAATAACTCAACTTTTCAGGTCCCAGAGTAGAAAGCTTAAGCATTTGCTACTCACTTTTCTTTTGCCCTCAGTGCCCTCCTCCTCTTAGTCATGAAGTCCTGTCATTGTCTGTGTGTCTGCCCAATCTCTCCTAACCATTCCCACAGGTGCCTGGGGTTCACATCTTTCTTATCACTACCCGGATGGCTGCAATGGCTTTGAAGTGGTTTCTCCACTGCTTGTCTCTTCGGTTTGACTTTTCTTGGTAGAATTTTACCTGGCCTCGCTTGGGTTCATCTTTATGGATATGGTTTCAGTGCTGGCTGCCGTGTTTCTGCCCCAAGTGCTGTCCTCACCCCAGTTCTCTGACATTCCTCTACACGTTCTCACACCACTGGAGGCCTCATGCCTCCTCCCCAGGCCCTTTGGGTGGGATTTACGTGGCTCTGGCTTTCTCTCATGGTCGCATCTTGCCAGTGTCCGTGGCGGTGCAGGGCAGGCCCAGCCCTTCCCTCTCTTGCTCCCACAGTCTGCTCAGTGTGCAGAACAGGGCTTGGTGTCCCCTTACGACTGGGCTGTACCTCACAGCCTGTAAAGGGACTAACGGAAGCCTCCTTTCTGAACTCAGAAAGACATGTCCTGCTCCCTCCATGTGACAGGATTGGGATGGAACTCAGGTCACTTAATATTCTCTTTATGGCAGTCTCTTCACAAATTCCCCCTTTCTCAAAGCAAAAAGAGGACATGGGAAGGGGACTCAAGTGTTACAAAGCTGGTTCCCAGCCATTTCCTGTCAATTTTGCATTGGAGGCTGTCCCAACCTCATTTTTATATCTGTACCTGTGGTATTTGCATATCAGTTGGAGCAGACAGAAAGAATTCCGCTTAGCATCTTCCCCCAGATGGATACAAAGCTATACAGCTGATGACCCCTCTGCCATAGCCTAGTGCTTGTGTCCTCCACAAATTCACATGTTGAAACATAATTCTCAATGTGATAGTATTTGTTTTTTCTTCCCTTTTTTATTAGTATACACTTGCACATGCAATAAATACATTCATTGTGAGGAATTGGTCTATATCTGTCTGTCTCTCTGTCTATCTATCTATCCATCTATATCTATCAGTTCACAAAATTCTTTCCATGATTCTGGTTGCAGAATTCTGTTGCAACTAGAATCGTGGAACAAATTCTGTTGCAACTAGAATTGTGGAACGAATTGTGTGACCAGAGTCATGGAAAGAATGAAGTGCATGAACTGAGGTACCACTGTATAGCATCTTGTTCCTTTTTACTCCCCCTCAACTCATCCTGGTTCCTCCTATCCTAGATCTCCCTCATATTGTGACAGTATCTGGAGATAGGCCCCAGGGGAAGTGGTAGGTCATGAGGGTAGAGCCCTCATGGGTAGAATTACTGTCCTGATAAGAGAGATCCAGAGAGCTCACTTGGTCCTGTACCATATGAGGATGGAATGAGAAGATGGTTGCCTTTGAACCAGGATTTGAGCCCTCACAAAACAGTGAATCTGGAGGGACCTTGATCTTGGGCTTTGTGGGGTTCAACACGGTGAGGAATAAATTTCTGTTGATTATAAGGCATCTTATGTAAGGTATTCCATTATAGTAGCCTGAAAGGACTAGGACATCCCCTTCAAGGCTTCACTAAAATTCAGACAAAGAAGGTTCTTGCTCTCCTAGACATTGAAAAGAAGAAATGCCAGCAATTGTGCTGGTAGTAGTAAGCGTATATGATTCACATGATCCAAATGGCTGTGAGAACTGAAAGTCAGCATATATAAGAAGTTAGGCAAATCCTTGCTAGGGAATGTAATGCTGCAAACTGTCATTGTCTATTTAGACTTCACGGAAGTGCCTTATGGGAGAGGCAACTAGAATTGCTTGCTCTTTCAGAGAACAGAATGTGATGACTTCTCATCTTCACAATTGTCCAAAATGCAGTCAGTGGTGGCGCGGTGCCCGAGGGTGTGCTGAAAGCCCGGTGGCGGCGTTTCTGCGTCATAGAGGAAGATGTAGTCTGGCGAGGAGCTCAGGGGCCCTGCCTGATGCTTTTCCTGGGGCTCCTGCACAGTTCTCACTGTGAGTTCGGGGCTGAACGCTGCCTGCGGGACTCTGTGGCTGGCTTTCTGCCAGAACTTGGGGGGAGGGGCAGGTTTTAGGGTGCAGGCTGAAAAAATCTCTGCAGGCTATCTCATATCCTTTTCCTTTCCCCAGAAGCCTGCCCTGTTCTTCCTTCCTGGCTTGTGAGTCTTGGCTCAATTTCTCTTCCTTCATTAAGTCCTCCTGGATCACTTGCCTAGAAACCATCTGGCTGTAAAGTCATTCAGCAGTGCTACTATATACTTTATTGCATTGCTGCTGTGGACCCCATGTGAGGGTCCCTCTGCTGCTATCCTATGTGCCTTTTGGAAGAAGCTGAAGTCCCACCTAAACGATAAGAGCCCCAAGGATCTCTAATTAGACACAAGTGATAAGAGGCCATGGACCCTCTCTGCGGTGGCTTTGTAAAATAATTAAGCCCATCTCAACTTTTTAAGTGGCCGTCGAAGCCTGAAGCCTTCTGATCCTTCTTCCTTTGTTTACTTTGAACAGATGTTAACTGAGCACTGTGCCCTGGGCCTAGGGCTAGACGCTGGGACACTTTCGGATGGCCCGTGGTACTTGTTCCTCCAAGAACCTGGTTTTGAGGGTTCTGGCATGTGAGGTAGGACACAAAATTGTTAATTTTAGGGGTCACTTTCTGGCAACACAAGCATTTAGAGGCTCAGGATGGGTTGTCTTCCCTGGGGATGTGTGTAGCTTGGTGCCTGACCCACCAGGAGCAAGGCTGCCAGGGCAGGACAGGTTGGATGCAAGGGAATGGGTAACACAGCAGGAGGGCGGATGACAGAAGATATTTTTGTCAACTGCTGGTAGTAGAATGTTGTAAGGAGAGGGACAGATGTCTCAAGTGGGGTTTTACAAGGAACGTCTCTGGATTGTGTGGTATAATCCTCACCTCCTAGGACAGTGTCTTTTAAGGGCAATTTGGAGGATTAGAGAGCCAGCAAGTACCAATGGGGCTCAGAGTGCTTTGTGGTGGTGAAAAGGGGTGAGACTGACCAGCTGGTTGGATCACTTCTGTCCTGGTTTCTGTATTGTAGCCTGTCTTTTTTGTATTACCCTTTGGTTAGAATGCTCTTTTAGCAAAACTTACGCATCCTAAATGACTTTATTTCACTATTTAATCTTTTCCCTATGTTCCACTAGCTATTATTTACCTTTGGCTTTTTATCTGTAAATTTTATTGTATCATCTGTCTGTGATGCAAGCTCACTGTTTATTTTATCTGGGATATCTTTTCCAGTTTAACATTTTCAGCACATTGTTCAGCTCATCAAATTTATTTTGCAGCATCTTTTGATTTTATGGGTTTTCATCCCAGCATCTTTTAAACTAATATTTACTTACAGCTTTTTACTTTTTATTCTTTTTCAAAATAGTTTTAGTCCTTTTTGTTTATTGTATCTCTTGATCTGCACGAGCTGTGCTGATGTCTTACTCCTATAAGGGTGTTCTTCATGCGCTCACGGTGCCTGACAGCCCAGGCGCCCTATTGACAGAGAGAGATGAATGACTTGTTCACGTCAGATCAGTCGCTGGGCTCTGGACATTTTGTCTCCATTCCTCCACACCTCTGCCACTGTGTCAGTACAGGCCACCACCATCCCTCACCTGGGCCCCTGTCATGACCTCACAATGGCTCTGATTTTTAAAATTTCTTCCTTGGAAGTTACTTTCTACCTGCAGCATAGTAATACTTTTAAAATCGGACACTCTCCCAAGCACATTTTAAAAAAATTACATAAATATAGTATAAACACTTCAGATCTTAGTTTTTATAATTCATGTTATTTTTAAAAATGTTTCTACTGTGGAAAACTGTGAGACTTACACAAGAGTGGGATGCCTACTATTTTGAATTTCCACGTACCCATCGCCTGCCTTCACAGTTACCAACAATTCACAGTGTTTTCCATCAGTCCTTTTTGTTTTTGTATTTCACTTCAGTGTCACATTGTTCTATTTTGAAATTCCCAGGTGTTGTGTTGTTCCAGTGTAATCATTCCTAACCACAAACCCGGACCTGTCCCCGGTCTGCCTAAAACCACTTTGTGTCCCTCCAGAGCTGCCAGCTCAGGTGTGAACTCTATCCTGCACCACTGGCTTCGGCTTTGCAGCAGCCTCGTGCTTATCAGCAGCCAGCTGCCTGTCATCTCTCTTTCACCGTCTGTGGAACTCCTTGATTCTGCTCAGCTGCTGTCCACCCTTCCTGCAGCCTTCCTACATGGGCTATACGGTCTCTCCCACCCCTACACACTTCTGATTTCCTTCTTATATTTTTGAGATTTGGACTCTGCGGTCCTGGGCTCTGGGAACCCACCCTGAATCCTTTTCTCTGATTCTTTTCCCTGTTGCCGTGTCCTCCTATAATCCTTAAACCCTCCTGCTGGGTTTAATTACACTCTTTTGTAATTACCTGTTTACATCTTTGTGTTTTCCCTAGTCTTGAAGCTTCTTAAATATGGAATGTTAATCCCACTGCTGTTAACTATGGGAAATAAGGAATGAAGAGGCAGCAAGAGTGTCCTTGGGGCTGTTCTGCTGCCTGGGATTGGGATGATTCTGAGTCTTGTCTTTTATTCATGATGCATCTCACCGTATGCTGTCACTTACATGTCATTATATACTATGCTCAGCCTGGAACAACTTTGGTAAAAAGGAGGACAAGCCAGGAGCATTCATGGAGACTCTCCCTACTTTCCTACCAGGGTGGGACTTTTTGAGGCACGAGAGACCTCTGAGGCCCTCAAAGTGTGGGCTGCTCTGTGCCAGTGTCCTGTCCTTGCCCTGGGACCTGGAATTTGGGGGCATAGGCATGGTCTGCACATGTAGGAGGAAATGGGCGGAGATGCAGGTTGGGTCTTCATACAAGATGTCCAAAGGTTAACCTCTGGAAGTCAGTGAGCAAGTCTGACTAAGAGCTCTTGGGTCCCTGTGCAGAGGCCTTGTGTTAGAGACATGAATGTTGGACTGCTTGCAGCTTTGCCTTTGTGTAAGAACAGAGTGTGTTCCTCAGTAGGCCGTGTCTTATTCCTTCTCCTTGCACACATTTACATCCAGATGGATTAGGGGAGCCTAGTAAATGGTTCTCTGCTTCCTCAAGATAGGCCAATTTTTACACTTGCATATATCTTTTCTGAGAATGTTGTCCAAAAACTAGGTCATCTATTGTAAAGGAAATTAGGCAATAATTAAATTTAACTGGAAGTTACAGTATTGGTGGCTTCATTTTGGAGAGAGTGTATCTCCCTAATTGCTTTATTGCTGAAGTTTCCCTGGCTGGTTTTTTTTTGGGGGGGGGTAGTCAAGAGATAGAGGTGAAAGGTGATATTTAATAAGCTAGATGATGACTCCTGGACTTGAATTTTTAATTGGCAAACTTTAAGGTGAATTTTCTTTCCTTTGTGCCCCCTTCTAGAAAGTAACTTGGTTTCCCTACAAAGCTAGTTAGCTCAGCCACCTTTTGGAAGAGTGTCACGAAGACTTGACAATACCAGGCTCGGGGAAACGCAGGTGTTTGGTGGTTCTTTTCATGCACGCAGCCTGCCTCACAGCTGAACAAGACATAAGTGATCTGCTTCTGTATGCGCCTGTTTTCTTATCTTCCTCTGAGGGTGGAGAAAGGAGCCCTGCCAAAGACCAACCCACTCATTCAGCTGCAGAGCTGGTTGGAGAATGCAGGTTAGACCAGTCCCCCGTTTGAGCCTTCTGTCACTTGCCGCCTTTCGGTAAGGGAGCCCTAACCTCAGGGAAGCTGGAAGAGTTGAGTCCCAGCTTGGATTTGAAATCACTGTGTTCAGAGGAGATGCGTAGTGACATGATAAGCTTCAGACACTCTGGCTGGATGCTCAGTGTGTGGGCTCTGTGGCCTCCTCCTATTTCTTTAGTTCTAAGGTCCTTTCGGATCACCCAGTTCTGGGGAGCAGCCCAGTCCTCGGTGATCACCATGGCTTCTCTGCCTCACTCCTCACCACAGATGTCTCCAGCATGGGGCTCCTTTCCTTCCTGCTGCTTCAGCATTTGGACAAGTGAAGACCTTGGGAGTTCCCAGAGCGCATGCTCACCATCTCCTGTGCCTTTATGCTGACTGTTTTTATCATTAGTGTTCACAGGAAAATCTACTGTTCAATCTGGAGATTTCTATCTTACCTTAAAAGAAAAGTAATTTATTTCTTCTGAAGGCCCATAACTATGGTCCAATGACCCTTTCCTAGTAAGAACTTTTCATACTGACTAAGTCTTCCTTAATTAAGTGGTACAGGGGCCACGAAGCCAGCCCCAGGGAAGCCTTTCTGTGTCTTAGTGTGGAAATCACCCATTTCCTGATGGTAGGGGCTGGCTTTGTGTTGAAAACTTGCCCAGTGAGGATGACACTGGGGTTGTGCCTCAAAACCCTGTCTTGGCATGGTATTTGTGAGGTTCTGGTAAAGCTGGGCAGTTTTTATGACCAAGGAAAAAAATCAGAAATATTAAAATAGAGTTAAGCTCCGGAGATTTCTTAAAGAGTCAAGAAGGATCCCACAGAGCACATTTTAGCTGGTTAATAAGGAAGCCAAGTGCAGCGGGCCCGTACATAACCTGCTCCTACACTATATCAGTGTATAATTACCATATATTTTCCAATCTGCCCCTGGGAGACGTGGCAGGTAAAATAGATTGAGAGGAAAATAATGGTGCTTGCTGCACAATATATTAGATTGATATCTGCTAATACTTGAACAGGCTCCTGGCAGGATGAATGGAAGGCCTGGAATGCTCCAGTGCAGTTGAAACAAAGTGACTGTTTAAGCTCTTTGTTCTTTTAAGTACCTGGTGTACAAGCCTGTGCAGAGAAAGCAGAACACGTAGGTTTGTTAAGACTTCCCTGTGTTAGGGGTTGGCAGTCCTGTTAGGCTTGAGCTGGGTAGGGGACATGCTATGAGAACTGATTTGTCTCCATCTCTCCCGCCACGCCACCAGTGCCAAGGGCAGCATCTGGGCCTTTGCTGCCCTCGGGGTTGGTAGGGTCCTTGAGATGTGGCTTGGTAGTGCTGGAATTAGGGTCATGCAGCTGTCTACAACCACACCAAAACCATCTGGAAGCTGTTTTGTGCTCTTCTTCCTCATTTTCAAAGTGTGTGTGTGTGTGTGTGTGTGTGTGTGTGTGTGTGTGTGTGTGATAAAACCACCTAGAGAAGCTCCCTACTTTTTTTTTTTACACATTACTTTTTGGTTTCTGTTCTTGTGACATTAAAATACATTAAATAATATACATTAATATACATGTTTTTATACTTATAATTAATGTACATATACTTCTTGAAGTTATGACTTCCCCTTTTCCCCAGTGTTTACCTAGATTCCACAGTAATTATTTTAAATTAAGATTGCCTAAAATTTTGTCATGTTGATTTACCTTAATCATGTTGATTAGACTTTAAGTGAGCATGGAGCCTGTGAAGTCCCCAGCACAATGACTGGCTTATTCATTCCTTTGTGCATTTGCTCATGGGCTACACATTATTGAACATCTACTCTGTCTAAGGTGTCAGGGAGAGGGCAAGAAAAGAGGCAAGGTCCCTGCCCTACCAGAGCTCCCTGGCTGGTGGAGAGGTGAGCACGGGATGCCCACGCTGTGTCTCTCTGCGGCTACAGGTCTGCGGTTTGAAAGCTGGAAGGTGATCTCGCTTGGAGTCATCAGAAGGCTGGAGATGGTGCTGGAGCTGGACCTTGGTAGACAAGTGGGGGCTTAGGGGCAGTGTGGGGAATGCCTGAGACAGGGTGGCTCCTTCAGACTTGGGTGGCTATACATTGCTGTGTAGGTTGGGACACCGTTGACAGAGGAGGAAACTGCTATTAATAATCACACAGGACACTGTAAACTGAGCCTGCTCCCAGCAGATTGCATGTATGGTCATTCGTAGTGGAATCTTCATGGACCATGCGTGCGTGCGCATGCACACACACACGTACAGTCCTCCTTCAGCACCCATGGGTGATTGGCTCCAGCACCCCTTGAGCATATCAAATCCAGGATGCTCCAATCCTTTATGTAAAATGGTACATTATTTGTATATAACATGTATAAATCCTTCTGTACACTTTAAATTATCTCTAGATGTTATAATCAATAAATATACATACAAAATAGTTGCTATACTGTATTGTGTTACAAATAATAAGGAAAAAAGTGTTGCATTTCATACAGATGCAATATTTTAAAATATTTTCTACCTAGTTTAGTTGAATTTAAGGTTTCATAGCCATTGGATGGGGCTGACTGTATATATATGTGTGTGTGCATTTTGTGTATATATAACATGCATATATGTAGATACAATTAAAAGTTTACTAGCTGGTGTGGCGGTGCACACCTGTAATCGTAGCACTCTGGAGAGATGAAGGTTGGAGCAAAACCAGTCAAAGCACTGGGTATAATCTGTCAAAGTCATGAGAGCAAGGGCACATGCACAGAAGACAGAACCCAAGGTGACTCTGCAGTCCGTGAACACTCTACAAGAAGCCCATCAGAAAAGTGCTATTTTCAATTGTTCATTTACATCTGGTATGAAAACAAGTGAATCTTTGATCTAAAAGTTTAAATTTGGAACCAGACCAAGTGAGTTTTTGATAGGACCACTGTCCTAAATGCCTTAATTGCATAAGGGAGAAACCAGTATACGAATTCCAGACACGAAAACCCCTTTCCATGATCCTCGTGGCTGTGTGAGTCTGTTCACTGGCCCGCTCCCCACTCTGCAGAGTGTACTCACTATCCACCTCTGATAAATGTAACTCCTCCCTAACTTTTTGGTGTGTCTTGCTCAGTTCTTTGTTTAGGACACCAAGAACCTGGAAAGAATATTTTTGGGACCCAAAAGCCTGTACATTCTGGAAGGTAGAGCCAGGAAGATTACAAGTTTGAGCCTAGCCTGAGCAATTTAGAGAGCTGGTAATCTGAACAACTAATTTGAAGACAACAATATGCAATATAACAGCCATTGGTGAATTCCTGCCATTGTGTTTAGTGAAGCTTTGCATCATTTCTAATGTTTTTCTTTATTCTCTTTAATGGTTTGATCAGTCTTTCATTCTTATACCTGGTAATCTGAGCAACTTCAGTGAGGATAACTATGTAATATAATAACCACTGTTAATTCCTATCATTTTGTCTTGAAATCCTATATCATTCTTAATTGTTTTACTTTTTTTTGGTCTATGTTGTTATTTTGTTATTTTTTTTTAATTCTCTTTAAAATAAAAAAAATTTAAAAAGGGATGGGCATGTAACACAGTCCAAAATCCTGGTTCAATTCCTAGTACCTCAAAAATTTTTGTTTTACTGTATAACAAGCACAAAAGGCTTTATTTGTATTCTTTTTTTAAAATTTTATTGTAGTTTTATTTTCTTCTTAATTGACCCATAATAATCGGACATATTTGTGAGGCACAGAGTGATGGATATATTTTGCAGTTATCTGAAAAGGGTCAGGAGTGTATCTGTCACTTCAAACATTTATCATTTCTTTGGTGAGAACATTCAAAATCCTCTCTTCTAGCTATTTTAAGATATACAATACAATACCTTATTATTAGCCATAGTCACGCTAGTGTGCAACAGAACATCAGAACCTATTTCTGCCATCTAACTGGGCCAGCACCTCCCCTTCCCACCTCCATCACCCCCCACTACTCTTCTGTCTTCTTCTATGGGTTCAACTGCTTTATATACCACATATGAGTGAGTTGATATGATATTGGTCTCTCCGGGCTGAAATGTTTCATTATGTCCATAATGTTCATCCACGTTGTTGTGAATGACATAATATCTTGTTTTAATGACTGAATAGTGTCCCAGTGTGTATATACCACATTTTTCTATTCTATTCTGTTTACCACTGGTGGACACTTAGGTTATTTCCATGTGTTAGTTATTATGAAACTGATGCTGTGATGAACACGGGACTGCAGACATTTCTTCCGTGTACTGATCTCAGTTCCTTCGGTATATACTTATTAGTGGGATTTCTGGAATTTAAATGGAAAGCGCACTTAAGTTTTGTTTTAACTATGAATATTGTCTTTATTGTTGCTGAGACACAATACCCAACACTCACAGTTTAACCGGGGAAAGGTTTATTTTGGCTCACAGTTTGTAGAGGTTTCAGTTCACAGTTGGCTGGCTCCAAGGCAGGACAGCATGGTAGAGAGGTATGCAGGCAGGAACACAGGATAAGGATAAAGATACATAAGGATAAGGCCACCCCCCATAATAGCCCACCTCTTCCCCCCAGGCTTTACCTCCCAATATCACACCTAGCTCTAAACCCATCAGTGAACTAAACCAGTACCCACGACCCCATCACTTCCTGAAAGCCCCACCTATGAGTGCATGAGGCTTTGGGGGAACATCTAGATAAAAGTCATAACAAACACCTTTCAGAAGACATAAAAAGGAACAGAATAAAGAGCTCATCTAATGTTCACCCAGGTTGCACAGTTAGCAGCATGTTTTCTTTTCCTTTTTATTAATACATGTTTGTAGTACATAATGATTACATTCACAATATATTTCCTCAATCTGGTTTCACCTGCATAGACACACAACACCTGCTTATACACACCTGCTTAGATACACATTAGGTTGGGGTATTTCAAAACAATTTTCAAATGTTATTTTAATCCAATCTAATTTGGACTTTTTTTTTACATTATCACTATACTGTTATCATACCTAAGAAAGTTAATGATGATTCTTAACACCCTCCAATGATCTATTGTTCAAATTTTCCTAATTTTCTCAAAAAATGTCCTTTTAGAGTTGGTTTGTAGGATCCACAAAAGACTTACACACTGCATTTGATTGTTTCTCTTTTAAGAAACTCTTTCCCCTTGAGCTATCTACTTACTGAAGAAACAGGTCATGTGTGTGTCGTGTGGAATTTCATAGATCATATTTTGAGTGATATGGCCTAGTCTCTGCTATTTAAGTTATTAATCCTCTTTATTTCTAGAAATTCTGAAATGTCATTTGTTGGCACTTGTGCTGACACATATTGTGATGAGGAAGGATGTCAGCCACGTGGTAAATAAAGTTCCAGGAAACCTGTCCACTCTCGTGCACATATATTCATTCATTTTCAACAAGTGGTATCAGCATGTGACAGTCGCACTACAGATTCACTGATGTAAAAGAAAGTTCCTGTCTTCAGTGAGCATGAAATCTAACTGGGACAGAAAAAACTGTGGTAGAGTTCTGGATGGTGGATGTTACCTAACTGCTTGGGAGGGAAGAGGTATCTGGAAATAGATAACCTTTCATTCTTTTATGTGTACATTACTGCTGGGGTTCTCTAAAAGTTTATACATGAGAAATTTAAATCTCAAATTCATGTTAATGGCCCTTGAAGGTGGGCCTTTGGGGAGAAATTGGGATTAGATGAGGTCCTGAGGGTGGCACCTCCATGATGATATTAATGGCTTTGTAAGAAGAGGAACAGAGACCTGAGCTAGCACATCACTCTGTCTCATCCTGCGATGCCCTCTGTCACGTTATAACATAGCAAGGAGGCTCCAGCAGATGCTGAGAACATGCCAGCGTCCTGCTCTTGCATATCCTGGGCTGCAAAACCCTCAGTCAAAACTTGTATCCTTTAGAGATTGCTTGTTGCTACAGCAACAGAAACAATTGACTAAGGTAATTACTTTTAGGCTCTAATGTTTTAAAAGCCATGATAAGTATGTATGATAAAGAAATAATATAGTGCTACATAGATAGAGTTGACAATTTTACACCTAGCATTTTAAATCTGTTTCAGAGAACATCAGTATCAATAGTTTAGCAGATGTGTTTACATTGTTGAGACAAATTTTTTAAGCTGGGAGTGTCACTGGATGGGGTCTAGAAAATTCCCTCAGAGAGGAGGTGGGACATCGACTTAGCTCATCAAGAAGTTTTTTGACTGTCCCAGAAGAGAATTTTAGGACACATTGGTGAGAGGCATAGAAAGTTTTTATTGGGCAGCATTACAGTGCATAACCACAGAAAATAGGGTGTGGGCCCTCATGTGAGAGGTGCACCGTGGTCTGTAGCTGGGAATACTTACGAGTTTTGGGGAGTGGAAATTTGAGGAATTTGTGAATCTATAGAAAATAAGGGTTCAGTTTACAGGTAAAAGCATATTTCACAGGGGAAAACTTGTAAAAATAGATTGGGCCCAGTCTATTGTGTTTTTAAAGATGGATGATCTAAGATATTTTTTTTACTCTGTCTTAAAATAAGATTTCTGCCCTGTATTACCTAAGCTAGTTTGTGGACTATCTTTAAGGGACTCGGGTGTGAGGGTCTTGGCAGAAACAAGCAAGCAAGCAGCCAGGGAGCTAAATGGGACTGGGAAGCACAGCTATGGATACACTTGGGTAACTGATCCTATCCTGCAGTTGCGCTTTTCTTAAAAGTACAGTCTTAAAAATACGACTTTCCCCGTCTCCTTTTCACTTGTCCTTATTTCTTCTCACTTTAGGGATATGTAGGAGGACCCTCTGTAAGTGGCCACGACAGGTGAGGGCCTTTGTGTTGAGAGTGGGTTTCCTGCTAAGAAGAATTCCCTTCATCCTGTGGGCACCCCCAAACGACAGAGCTAGAGGAGTTTGCTGTGTGTTTGGTTGGGCTGTAGGTGGCTACAGTGAGGTCCAGGGAGGATGAAGAACATATGTGTGAGGCCAACAGCTATGGGAATGAAGAGAGAGGACCCATATGGCAAAGCGGCTTGAGAGTGTCCTTTGCTCAGTGAGAGTCTGTCGTCACGTACTGGAACAGTGGCATTTGCTGACTATATCCTGTGCTTTGCCCTCACTGTGTTTGCTTTACCAGCCTGCACGTGGGTTGGCAGCAGCTGCTTACAAGCACTGCTCTCACTCAGGAGGGTTCTGTAGTGGAGGCCAGGCCCAGCAGGACTCATGACCATGAGTGTGTAACTAATGAGCAAGAGAGGGAAGCGGCAGCCTGTGTGTGCCGTTCCCGCGCAGCTGCCATGAGGGTGGAGGGCGCAGGAAGTTTGTGATGCTGCCAAAGAGGAGGCAGTAGTATCAGTGATGAAAGTATAAGCTTTGGAGTTGGAAACATCTAGGTTAAAATTCCAGCTTCACTCACTATGTGATCTTGGAGGAGTGACTATCTTGCATTTGTGAAGTAGGTTTGACACCTGACTTATCCAGCCCCTGGGATAATGAAATGGAAGAATATGCACTTAGCAAGCACTCAGCACGTGCAGCGGCATGCCTGAAATGGGTCTTGTTATAGTAAGATATGATCTCACGCATCCCTCCTAAAGTTGTGGAGGGTTTTGAAACCCTCATGGCCCTTGGGGTGAACCTGCAGGGTTGTTGAGGACCTGGAACCCAGTGGGCAGCAAGGAATGGTTCCTGACTCAAGCAAACTCCTCTGCTTTCGTGAATCAGGCTGTGGCCACTTTTTTAAGCTCTGTATTTTACTTTCTGTCCCTGCCATGAGATCTTTGATGTGTGTTTTAATGGGATTTCGCCCAGGCCAGGGCTTGGCTGCAAGGCCCGCGTTTCATATTTGTTTGCCCGTCAATCCATCAGGCCCGACAGCGATGGCACCAACCTTACATCCCACTTAGCTCTGGGCTTGCTATGATCCATCCTTGGTGCCCAAAGGGACACGGCATTGATAGCATCCTGTCTGTTTGTCTTCTGCCTTAACCTTGAAATGGTGGATTTAACTGATTTTGTTAACTCTGCCTTGGGGACGGATGGCGGATTTTTGCCATTCCTTTCTCACCCTGTTCCATTTCTTTGCAAACCTTTTCATTTCTGAGGAAGGACTTTATATTTCCATTTGCTCACATCCTGATTGGAAACAGTGCCTGTGGAGGTGGTGGGCTGTCTGGGAGTAGAATATGCCAGAGACTCCCGGTCTGCTTTTCCTGAAGCAAGTACCAATGCGTGGAACTGGGGAGAGGAGGAAGCACTAAGAGCTGCCTTTCTCCTTTGGGTACAGGGATGTCAGCTTTGCTAATATTAAATCACTTAGATGCAGCTACCTTGTTTGGGATTTTCTGGCATTCAGAAAATGAATGCCAGATTCTGGTTCCAGAATTCTGGGATATTAAATCAGGGGCCTTGTTAGACTTGCTCACTTAGATGCTATGATTTGCTGGAACATGTTTGGAGGGAAGGGAGTAGCTAAAGGGAGGTTTAAGAAGGTGGACAGCACATTGTCTAGTGGCCTCTTATAATTATTTTTACAATAATATGTTGACATGAAGTTAAGACAGTGTTTTATACATCTTTAGGAAGCAGTGTGAAATAAGCAGTTGAAGCATCAGCAGTCCAATGGGAAAATGAAGAAATAAGGTAGTCCATGGGGGGACACAATTTCAATGTGTTCGTCCCCCCACCAACCAAAGAGGCAGGCATGATTCATGCCGCTTGCCTATTCCTTTGCAGGTACCCACTTTTCATAGTGGTCTTCTAAGCACATGTTTTTGTAAGCATTGAGACACAGAAAACTTTTTTTGTCTTTTCTTTCATATCAACTTGATTTAAACCTGAAATTTTGTGAAATCTCCACATTTGGAGATTATGGGGAGAAGAGGAAGATCTGTCTTTGAGTATCCATAATATTTTGTGGAGGTCTATGCACATGGGACACTCATTTTTTTTTTTTTTTTTTGGAAGCAGTCCTAGAGATTGGACCTAGGGCCTGTGAACTGAGCTACGTTCCTAGTACTTTAAATCTTTAAAAAAATTTGTTTGAGACAGAGTCTTGCTAAGTTGCTAAGTTGCTTGGGCTGGACTCAAACTTCCCATCCTCCCAACTCAAGCTTCCAGAGTTCTGGGATTCTAGGTATGTATCACTTTATCTGACTATCTGAGTATAATTTGATACGCAGTCCCTGATAACTATACAATATCTATTGTGTAAAAAGATGGTCTTTAGTCTCAGCCACATACTATGCTCAAAAACAGTACCCTTTCACCTTTGCCCTAGTCCAAGCCTACAGTGCAATTCTCTCCCCTGCAAAGTGGGCTTTCCTTTGGATCAGGTAGGTGATGCTGTGGAAACAACTCCTAGATTTCAGTAGTTTAACATAACAAAGATTTATTTCTTATTCATGCTACATTCCATTTGCAGGACACTAGAATGTTCTGCTTTTACTGGAAATACTCAGGGCTCCTAGCTGACTGAGAAGCAGTAACTGAGAAACGCTGGTCATGAGATGTTCTAGAAATTCTTGCAGCTCTAATTAAGAGTTTTAGCTTAGAGGAGGGGTCAGAGTATTCCAGTGACTGTTAATCATGATGTCAACCAGAATAGATTAAGAAATACCTAGTAGATTAGTGTAGCATGGTTCTGAGTGTATCTGTGGATGACTGACATGTAGACCAGCAAACTGAGAGGGGAAGACCCGTCATGACAGTGGGTGGCCCCAGCCATGGACTTACAGCCTCGGTGGAATAATACAGGGAGAAGAGAATGTGCTGATTTTGAAGAGTCCAGTCTTCCTGAGCAGTTTGTTCCTTGTTGCCATTCCTTGTTGGACATCCATGTGCAGGCTTTCGGTTTCTTCGGCTGACCTATGCGGACTTGCACCAGGGACCTCACCATGAGCTCCTTGGCCTTTGACCATGGATTTTGGCTGCATCTGAGTTTCCTCTTGGTCTGCAGCTTCTATATTCTTGGGCTGAGCAGCTACCGAATCCTCTGTCTCTTCAGTGCACCCATGGCCAAAGTGGACTCCGGTCTCTGATCCTGTAAGCCTACCTAGTAAATTCCCTTGCATAGTTATACATATATTTTCTATTGATTTTTTTTCTCTAGCAAACCCAAACTAATACAGATGTTGGGCGAAGAGTAGTTATAGAGAAACAGAATTATAAGGATGAATTTCTCTACTTGATTTAATGGCTCCTGGAGTTTACGCTTTGATATGATGAGACCTAAAGTTGCCATGGTCCCCTTCTGATGATGTAGAGAGTGAGTACTACTGAATGTCTGTGGGGTGCACACTTTAAAATAATATGCACCATAGGTTCATTTGATTATCCTAATTTGCTCTTTGTAGAGTGCACAGAATTTAGTTACTTTATGGACAATACTTATGAACATTTTTGGAAAGTAGGAAATATAATGATGCTGGCTGGTTGCTCTTAGCATCTCTGGACAAACTACTAAAGGAAAATAATAAGCTCAAAGATTCAAATTCTGAGCTTCAGACATACTTAAACAATCTAAAGGCTTCTAAGTGTGTTCTGAAGGAAACTCTTTTTCTCTTTAGCCATAGGGCTAAACAGAAGCCCTCATACTGAGTGGCTGAATTACAGGGCAAATTTAATGCACAGCCTCAAAGGGTATCTGTAGTTAAAGTGAGAGCACTGATTAAAAAAGAATGGGATCCCATAAATTGAGAAGGAGATGTTTTAAAGGAATCTGATGAGACTGGGAGCACTGAACTACTAAATTCTGATGAGATTATTTTGCCAGAGGATGAGATTTCCTCACCCTCAGTGGCAGAGACATCCCATCCCGCTCCCTGTAGTGTTGGCCTTTCCACCTCTGCATGAGGAAACTAATCCTGTGTTGCCTATGGAAACAGCACGACCTTTCCTGATGCAGTTATCAGGCAAGACAGTGTCGATGTTCTACCCTCACCACCCACTTTTGCACCAGGCCTAAACCAGCCACAAATCTCACAAAGCTCCTAAAGGTGAGGTACACAGCATGACCCATGAAGAGGTTCACTACATTCCCAAAGACTTCTTGAGTTTTCTAATTTGTACAAGCAGAAGTCTCAGGAATAAGTATAGGAATGGATTCTAAGGGATGGGGCAGTGGTGTAAGGAGTATAAACCTGATCAGGTTGACTTTCTTGAGATGGGGCCAATAATCAGAGATTCTGGATTTAATGTTACAGCTTGTGGAATTAAAAAAATGCTAATAGTTTATTTGGTTGAGACTGAGAGATGGATCAAAAGATGACCCACTCTGAGTGAGCTGAAGATGTCTGACTTTCCTTGCTTTACTATTGATGAGGGTATTCAAGGGTTCAGGGAAATGGGAATGTTGGAGTGGATTTTCCAGGTAAATCCCCTACACTGTGTACTCCTCCACACTGAAGGGTCCAAAAAATATACTGCTCACTAACACATTAAGAAACAGATTTGTGAAGGTAGCATGATCATCCTTGAAGAGCTCGGTCATTATGCTTTGTATGCCAGGCCTTACTGTGGGGTTGCCAGTCACTCAGGTGGGAAACTTAAATGCGATGGCTATAACTGCATCTCTGGGGTGGCAGGGGCACAGGGGTAGTGCTCAACCACTAAAACAAGCTGGGCATATTGACCGTAATGGACGGCAGAAACAAAGCAATGATAGGAATAGTCTGACACATGTAGACCTGTGGTCTTGGCTAATTAATCCTGGTATTCCTACAAGTGAAACAAACCAGAAGCCTCCTAAATTTTTTTACTAGATTTATATAATCAGAAAATTTTTAGGCTAGTGACTGTTAATCATGACGTCAACCAGAATAGATGAAGAAATACCTAGTAGATTAGTGTAGCACAGTTCTGAGTGTATCTGTGGATGACTGACATGTAGACCAGCAAACTGAGAGGGGAAGACCCGTCATGATGGTGGGTGGCCCCAGCCATGGACTTACAGCCTCGGTGGAATAAAACAGGGAGAAGAGAATGTGCTGATTTTGAAGAGTCCAGTCTTCCTGAGCACGAACAAAAACATACCTTAAATGGTAGCAACAGGAAATCACAGCCTCTCAACCAATTTCCAAATTTGAACTAGTTTACTCAGAGCCCCTTAGATTAAGGGGAAACCAGGTCTCCAGGAAAGACCTTGATGCACTACTAAAAAGCTATACTGTCAAATTTTCTCCCATTCTTTCCTAAAGGACCTATGGCCTTTTACCAGGGTAATTATACACCGGGGGAAAGGAAATGATCAGACATTTTGGGGACTATTGAACACTGGTTCTGAACTAATGCTGATTCCAGGTGATCTGAAAAATCACTGTGGTCCTTCATTAAGGGTAGGGGCTTATGGAGGTCAGGTGATCAATGGCATTTTAGCCACAGCCTAACTCACAGTGGGTCCCAAATCCACTCTGAGGTCATTTTCCCATTTCCAGATTGCATAATTGGGATAGATATACTTAGTACTTAGCAGAATCCCTATATTGACTCCTTACCTGTGGAGTGAGTTCCTCTACTTGGGAAATAGAAAATCAAAAACAATATCATATCTCACACAGGATTACAGAAATTAGTGCCCCCATAAAGGACTTGAGAGATGCAGGAGTCATAGTTCCCACCAAATCCCTGTCCTATTTGGCCTGTGCAGAAGATGAATGGGTCTTGGAGACTGATAGTAAGGTTAATCAATCAAGTCGTGACTGCAATTGCATCTACTATACCAGATGTGGTTGCCTTGCTTGAGCAGATTAACACATCTCCCGGTACCGGGATGCAGGTATTGATTTGGCATGTGCCTTTTCCTCCATACCTATCCATAAGGTCTGCCAGAAGCAATTTGCTTTCTGCTGGCAAGGCCAGCAGTATATCATTACTGTCTTCCCTCAGGGGTGTATCAACCCTCCAGTCCTTGTTCACAACTTACTTTGCACAGATCTTGATTGCTTTTTCTCTTCCACAAGGTGTTGCATTGGTCCATTACGTTGATGGCATTATGCTCACTGGACCGAGTGAATAAGAAGTAATAACCACTGTGGAACTTTGGTAAAGCATTGTGTGTTCCAGGATGGGAAATTAACCTGACTCAAATTCAATGGCCCTCCACCTCAGTGAAACTCCTAGGAGCCCAGTGGTGGGGGGCATACAGTGACAGCCTTTCTATAGTGAAGGAGAAGTTGTTGCACTTGGTCCCTCCTACAACCAAGACAGAGGGACAATCCCCAGTGGGCCCATTTGGATTTTGGAAGCTACGCATTCCTCACTTGGGTGTGCTGCTTTGCCCAATTAGTGAATGACTTAGACAGCTTTTAGTTTTGTGTGGGGCCCAGAACAAAAGAAGACTCTGCAAAAGTCCAGGCGGCTTTGCTGTCTGCTCTGCTACTTGGGTCATGTGGTGCAGCAGGTACAATGGTACTTGAGGTGTCAGTGGAATATAGGGATGCCGCTGGAAACTCTGGAAGGCCCCCATGGGTGAATCACAGAGGCGGCCCCTTTGTTGCAGTTATCTTTGGACATCAGCCTCAGAGTCTCCAGTTTCTTCAGTCTTCCAATGCAAAGCCACGCCAGTGACTCTCTGGGGGGCTTGTCGGCTTTTGATCTTAGACTGGCACTGCATTGTTGGCCCTTCTTGTCCTGTGCCTTCCATCTTCTTGGGCTCTCCAGGGTACAGACAGCAGTTGTGGACTCTCTTGCCTCTGATCCTATGACCCTAGCTAATAAATCCTCTTGCATAATTGTACATAATTTTCTATTGCTTCTGTTTCTCTAAAAACTTCTAATTAATACAATGCCAATCCAAAGTATACTGCTTTGTCATAAGGATTGTTTTGAGCCGAAGGCAATTAAGAAACAGCAAACAGAGGAGGAACTCTCTGCCTTCCCCTTTCTAATTAGAAGCAGGACATGAATTTGCCTTTGCAAAGGTTCCTGTCTTCCCCTTTTCCAGGCCAGGAAGAGGGGATTATCTCTTAATCAACAGAGACAACTCTTATTGTTGGAGAGGCACCAACTTGAGTTTGTATAATAAACTTTACCAAAATAATCTTTATCTCTTATTAGTGTCCCCTTGTACTTACCTTCCCACAGTTTATAGCCTTAGAAAACAAACCCCTGTTCTTTACCCTGACACTTCTCCACAATTTATTGTCCTTTGTTAAAATGGTATATAAACTTTCAAAGTTTTAGTTCCTTTCTGTGAAAGTCTTATGTACATACAGAATAAGTCTTTTCTTCTTTTAATTTCTTTCAGTTTCATTTTCTGACCTCAGGCATTGAAACTAAAAGAGTACAGGACCACCCCCCACCCCCATTCAGAAGTGGTATCAAATCATCTGACTAGAACTATCACATAACCACACCTTATGCCCAGATGCGGGGAGACTGAAATACTTGTCAAATAGAATTCATGACTACCCTGGAGGCCTTTGCTGCCTTTCCTGTATCCTGACTATAGCACTAGCAATCACATTTTATTTTATACTTGTTATATGTCAAGCTCTGTACCAACTGCACAATATTCTTCTTCCCAACAGTCCTGTGAAGTGGGCACCATTATCAGATCAGTCATTTTACAAAGAAGGAGACTGAGGTACACAGAGGCTAAGTGACTAACTAGGTCAAACAATAAATGATGGAACCTAGATTCAAACTTCAGCGCCTGTCTTTGAAGCACTAAGCTTCCACCATCACAATTTTTTATTTTTTTCATTTGTGTTGAAGCTGTGAAAACTATCAAAGAGGGTCTACAAACACTGAGTTTCAAGAGAAATGTGGGTCAATGTCCTGATATCTTTCCTTCCAGGAAACTCCTTAGTTTCCTTTGCAAGTTTGCTATATATATATGATTAGAGGTGATCTAGCTTCTTATATTCAGAGATAAGGGGAGCATGGTGGGTGCTGGGATATCAATTCTGAAGTCCAAAGATTATTTTTGTTTTGCCAAAGCAAAATAGAAATACTCTATAAGTTATATAGTATCAAGAACTTAGAGATTGTCAGGCTTACTGTAAATTCATTGCATTTATATATTCCTCATAATACTCTTATTGTTATACCCTTTTTACAGATGAGGAAACTGAGGCATGGGGAGATTATGCAAATTGCCTGACTGACCTGACTGGTAAGCAGAGGAACCAGCAAACCTTTGAAAAAAGTATGGGATTGAAGAATGGTTGGATTTTAGTTCTTGCCTGAACCCACGCTATCAGATCATTTTTAGAAAGGGTATCAGTGATTCATGAGAATGTGTTGCCTAATCTTCCACTTACAGAGCCAGAGGCAGCTGTAAATGAAAAGGGAAAAACATAGAGAAATGGAGGGAAATTATCAAAGTGATGCTTAACAAAAGACGTCTGTTCTAATGTTTAAAGATGGGGTGTTTTTCATTGGCTTATCCCTTGTTAATGAATGTTTTTAACTAAAAACCTTTGGTCCTCTTAGTTTCCTTAAATAACCCCTTTTCTATCTTATTTACTCTGCACTCTCTTTTAAGGTGTCCTGGGCACTGCTCCACCTCAGCTGCCTCACTGTGCAGTTATCCCAAATACTTTTCTGGTGGCTTTAGAATCAATGAAATTTGTTTATTGAAATAATCTCAAAATTGAATTAAACTTCCAAGCGCATTACAAGGAATCTAATTTTTTCTGAACCACTTGAGAATAATTTCCTGAAATGACCTCCTATCACTGCTGAATACAGTTATAGTGGTTTTTTCAATAAGCAGAAATATTTTCCTGCATCAATGGCTGTCAGAGTGGGATCCCCAGCACCAGTGTCCCCTGTGATAACTCACTAGAGATACATGTTCTTGAGCTCCACCTCGACTCACTGAATCAGAAACTCTGGGGTAGGGGCCTAGTAGTCTACACATTAACAAGTCCTCTCCGTGACCCTGATGAACACTCAAGATCACATGTCAGGTATTTTGTAGAAGGTCCTGTATTACCTCCATAGAACCATCAAAATCAGGACGTGAACACTGGTGTGACTAATCTCTACTGCACACAATTTCCCCAGTTTTCACGTGCTTTGTATTAAAACGATGATGCCTGGACAGTCATACCCCTTTCACAGCCTTCAGTGTGGGGCAGTTCCTTACTCTTTCTTGGTATCACCTTGATTCCTTTGAAGATAATAGGGCTGCGATTTTATAGTGATCCTCTGAAAAAAGAGGAGTTTGCCTTTTTCTGATATTTTTTCATGATTAGATTCAAGTCATGCACCTTTGACAGAAATCCTGCAGCTGTGATGCTGAGGCCTCATCGCATCCTGTCAGGTGAGGCTCAATTTCAAATTGTCCCAATTATGATGCCTGGTGTCCGCCTCTTCCCATTCTGGGTCATTTTCCCACACAGAGGAAGTCTTCACTCTGCTTGGATTCTGTCACTGTGAGCTGAGCTACTGCTCATGCGCCCAAGGCGGCTCCTGCTGGAGTTAGGTCCCTGATTCTCTGGACTACCACCTTCCTTGCCCTCAGCTCCGAAATCGCACACTGGGTCAGGCCATCTGTCTCTCTCCATCTCCCGTGATTGCCTTCCTCATTGCACCTGAGCCCCAGCACGCCCTGTGATTCTGCTCCCCTCTGTCCCCGCCCCCCTGCCTCTGTGCAATTTAGTATGTCCTCTTCTTTTTGAAGAGCTCCAACGTCCCACCCAGGGGCACTGGAAGTTTCTCCCTAATTTGGGTGTTTGAACTGAATTATTTAGGATAGATTGAAACAGGAAAGAGGAAGAAGAGGAAAAGAAAAGTACAGAGAGGTTTTCATGTACTTTTAAAATCAACTTCTTTATTCATAGTACCAGTAGAATTTATTGTTAATGTTTGTTTAGGCAGAGTACATTTCCATTTTAGTGCAAAGCTTATGAACCATATACTCTTCTAAAATAATAATGTATATGTATAATTCCTAGAGGCAGTCCAAGTACTTTTTCATGCTTGGGGGAGATTTGGCTAATGGTAGAGAAGAAGCATTTTGTTCTCACTTTTCTGAGAATTCTTGAGTTTTAAGTCTGCACTGTAGTAGCTCTTGTTCTAGTCTTGTTTTAGTTGTTCATGCTCTAGTTGGACCTCCTCTGTTTGCTTCCTCCCTCACTGGTGTATCTGATGCGCATCCTGAGGGCTTTTCCCTCCCCCAGCGCTCTGATCCTTGGGCTCAGGTCACCCTCTGGAAGGAAAACTAAGTGAAGAGAGAAGCTGCTTATAAAAGAGTCAGATGAAAGAGTCAGATGCAATATTTGGAAGCAGGCTTACGGAATACATTTTCTGGTTTCCATAAACTACCCGAGTCTGAACTGGGGCAGGGGGTGAATTTGGAGGTTGAAGGAAAGAGGAGAGAGTGGGAAGCCTTCTGGCTGGGCAGGGGGCTGAGGATGATGACATAGATGTTTGTGCAGAGTACCAGGGGATCCTGTGTTGGTCACTAAGCTGTCTTTGCTGTCACTAACAGTCAATGGTCACCTTTAAGCTCTGAGTGTCTGGGTGGAAATGACACTCGGCAGAGCCTCGAAGATTCTGCCCAGTCTCTTTCCCTGTCCCAGGCGTGGCTTGATGCTGATTGTGGGTCATTGTAAGTCTCTGGGGATGGAGACTAAGGAACAGTGTAGTCCTCCTTGAGTTCAGAAGGTAGTGCGAAGAAAGCCTGTCTCTTTATCAGGACAGGGCGACAGGGCAAATGCCTTTTGGCCAGGACAGTGGTGAACACTCCTTGTTTTATTATTGATAGTGTAGTAGGTATATGGAAACTAAATATAAGCATAGCTTAATGTAACATGAAAAGTAAAATCCCTCATTTCAGCTCTATAGCATTGTGGGAGTACAATTCTAAATAATAAACATATACTTCAATTTCTTCATTTATCAACTTTGTTTTGTATTTATTGACCCGGTTTGAAAAAAGGATGGGTGTAATTCATTTCCATTATCCTTTTGATCTGACTCTTCTTTCTCCCTATCTATTAAATTTTTAAATCTCTACTTTGTAAAATGAGAAATTTAGTGACTCGACCCTGCACATTTTCTTTCTTTCTTCCACCTCTCATCTGATCAGGCACATCATTTATTTATTGATTAAGTTTGCAGCATTTGTATTGCTTTACATTTTAATTCAGTAAAATATTAAGATGCAATGGCATTATAATATTTACTGTAGGACTAGTTAGCATTATAGACCTTTAGAAGAGGAGATGGAATAAATTACTACTGAGGCATTTCAAAGGAAGGTGCTCTAGGCTTCAAGGGCACATAGATTCTTTTCAAAATCGTACCTCAGGTCCCTTCAGAATTGGAGTATGACTTCCTAGAAATATGCGTTGCTTTATTAAATGTTTATAACCACATTACTTTTTTCTCTAGTTGACTGAAGGAACGTATTAACCACATTCCTAAGCTCATTCAGCCTTTAAAGCAAATCACCGGTTGAATTCCCTAATGTCTTTCTAAGCATGCTCTGAGCCTGAGATTTTTTCTTATTGTATTTGAATATTGATTATGTTGTTTCTGGGATTCTGTATCTTATTTATTATTTAATTATTATTTTACCCAATGTCATTTTCATGCAATTTACTCTCAATAGTTTTTAAAGAAAGTATTTATAAAAGGTAAACTTTGTGAGTTAGTGTATGTCTGAAAATGCCTTTTATTCTACCCTGGAACTTGATTAATAGTTTGGCTCATTCTAGACTTGTGTTTAAAGTAATTTTTCTTTCTGAACTTTGAGGACATTGATTCATAGTTTTCTAAGCGAATTGCCTGAAATAGCTATAGATATTGTTAATTTTTAATTTTAATCTATACATTGCAGGTAACATGTTTTCCCTTCATTCAGGTTTTGGTTTTTAGAACTGATATTCTTAAATATTTGGAGAGCTGTGAGGACTTGTAAGGACTGCTTCCCTTCTAGGGGTCTTTGATTATTTTGGTGTCTTATTTATGCCATCAACATTATCAAACTTCCACTGGAAGTCCCTTGCCCAAGCTTCCACTGAATGTATATGGCCCTTTACCTCAATCCTCTTTCATCTGCTCTTTTTTCTCTGAACTTTGAACTTTCCATCTTCAATAATTTTTCAATATTTTCTTCTAGTCATTCTGCTGAATATTTCATTAATCATATATTTTAATTAAATTAAAAATTTTTTTGATGCTAGCAATTGAACCTAGGGCCCTAAGCATGCTAAGTATGCACTCTACCACTAGACTACACTGTCAGTAGCAGTCATAGTTTTAATTCCATGAATCTGTTCTTGGATTATTCCCTTTACAGAAATATGATTTTATCTGGGAATAATATATTCACTGACACTGATTATACATTTTTATTCCTTTAAAATTGTTCTTGAATTAATAGGTGCAGGTTAAGTTTTCTGTCAGGGGAGAGTACTGAGAATCGAACTCAGGACCTCATGCTTGCCAGGCAGGTGCTGTGCCACTGAGCTAAATCCTCAGCCCTGAGTTTAAGTTTGAAACTAACTTTTCTTTCTTAGGGTTGTTCTGTGTTTTTCCTCAACTGTCTGACAAACACTGCTTATACATTTTTATTTGCAATGGAAAGACTGTCAATTAATGGCAAGTTAGGCAGAATCCTCTGTCAATAAGAATGGAGTGAGAGCAGGTCAAGCATTCACCAGAAGATCCTTCCCAGGGCAGAGCTTGTCTACTGGGGGCCTTGACTTCAGGATGTAAAGGAGACATCAGGTAGCTTCTCTATCTCTGATGTTTTTGTGTTGGGGCCACCATCCTTCTAGAGGGCACCAGGCTGCCCCAACTGTGTTCTTAGTTTCTTCAGAGAGTATCATGCCCTTAACTTCTGTCCCTCACGTCACTCCTCCTCTGAGCTCTTGCTAACTTTGAAGACTGTCTCATGAACAAATGCTTCCACAGCCTCCTTGGTGGATGCTCCAAGCAGTGGCATTTCTGCTGCAGTTCATCCATTTTGTCTTCTTCTGTCTTCTGGAAATTTCTTAGAAGCTTTAGTTTACTGCCATATTTCCTTATGAGTGTTAGCACTTTGAGGAAAGCTCAAAGTGGTCCCTCCCCCTTTTTTCTGTCCTTCCTTCCCTCCCTCACTGCCACTGTAATCTGTTCTGGGCCCAGGAGGAGAAACATGTACATTCATCTTGCAATTTTGAACTAGAAAAGATTCACTTAATTCCATTGTTGCCTGGAGTATTCCTTAAAAATTTTCAGTTATGTGATGGTTCTGTTTTACAAACTGTATATGTAAGAATGTCTTTCTGTCATTTTTATATAAGCAAGAATTCTTCATTGGGTATAAATTATTGGGCTAAAATTATTCTTAAAATTTAAGGCACATGCCTCTATAGCTTATTTCCGTAGTTGAAGCCAACCTAAATGTTTTTCTACCATATGCTACTGCTACAGTACATGCGAGATTTTTAATTTCCTTTACTTGTTTAAAATTTTAGCCTGTCAAGACTAGGGACAATGGGTCTTTCTAAAAATTATTTTTCCTAGAATGAAGTTATGCTCACCTCTGAATCTTGGCACATAGTAGGCACTCATTAAAGTCAAGTGAATGAATGAATAAACATAACATTAAAATTTGAAATCTTGGTATCTCCTCAGTTTAGAAAAGTCTTCTTTTATTATGATTTTGATAGTACTTATTTTTCAGCTACTCAGATTTCTTTCCCATGAGCTGCTATAGTTGTTGGCTTGTTCACTCTGTCATTGACTTGACTTTATGCAATATATTTCTGGAACTTGCTGCCTCCATTGTGGGTTTAAGTTCTCTTATTACAGTCTAGTGTCCTTGCCATCTTTCCTCAAGTTACCATTTTTATCTTGCAATATTCTTACATCTCAGTGTTCCTTCTTACAGATTTCTGTCCCGTTACACAAAGGCTATATATATAGGCATTTTAGTGAGGATCCTAATTTTAGTAATTTTTTTCTCTGTTTAGTAGTTTTATTAGTCCATTTGGGCTGCTCTAACAAAATACCCCTGCCTGGCTAGAGAGAAGGAATACAGACTTACTTCTCACAGTTCTGGGGGCTGGAGATCCACAGTCAAAGGCCCACAGATTCAGTGTTGGATGGGGCTGCTTTCTCTGCTTCCAAGATGTCACCCTTTGCTGTGTCTTCCTGAGGGGAGGAATGTTGTCCTGCAGGGGTAGCAGTGTCCCTTCTAACCTCTTTATAAGGTTGTTAACGTATACATGAGGTCTCTCCCGTGACTTAATCATCTCCTAAAGGCCTCACTAGTTAATACTATCAAGTTAGTGATTAAGTTCCAGCACATAGACTTGGGCGGACATTCAGATGTTGTAGTGAATCAGTTTCAAGGATGCTTATTTTTTTTCTCTCAAAGATGTCAGCGTGACTTTTCCTTGTCTATAGTAGTTTTTTGTACAGCCCATTTTTTTTTACCCTTCTGCTCTCTTACCCTCAAGGAGAGGAATCTAAATATTTGTCTACATAGAGTTCAGACCTTGGCCTTGTGTTTTGTCTACTGTGGTGTGAATCACATCTCCTTCTCAGTGGTGGTTGGGTGTGCAAGCCCTTACTCCTAACACTGGTAAGCAGATATTGCCCTAGGACACTTTCTCTGACTAAATTGGGGTTCTATCTTTCCTTCTCTGCCTGACCCTGTATTCACCAGACTACCTGCTCACTGGGTTTCTAATTGTCCTTGATTCATGTCAAATTTCCATGTCCTTGATGGTTCATTTGGGGTGCTTTCACCTCCCAGAATTTGATATGATACTGATACTTTCTGCACTCCTCTACTTTCTCTGTACTGATTATTTGGGAACTATAGCCTTCAGCTTTGCATATGAATGGGTCACTTATTCAGTATATAGATCCATTTTCATAGCAAAATTATTCTTAAGAGCCAAAAGATGGAGGTAACCCAGCTATCTGGGACCAGGTGAGTGGATAAACAAAATGTGATACACACCTACAGTGGCATATCTGTCATCCTTAAAAAGGAAAGGAATTCTTCCACATGGCACACAGCATGGGTGAGTCTTGAAGACATTATACTAAGTGAAGTAAGCCAGTTACAGAAAGACACAAACTATTGACTCCACTTTTCATACTTAGTCCAATTCAGAGACCTATAAAGGAGACTATTGATTATCAGGGGTTAGGAGAACGGGGACTTATGTGTCAATTTTGGAAAATTAAAAATGTTCTGGAGATGGATGGCAGTGGTAGTTGAACAACAATGTGAATGTAGTTAATGCCAAATCACTGTACACTTAAAAATGCTTATGATAATATATTTTCCAATATCTATATCTTAGTTTGTTTTGTGTTGCTATAACAAAATACCAGAGCCTAGGTAATTTATAAAGAAAAGAGATTTATTTTGTAACAGTTCTGGAGTGAGGACATTCAAGATCAAGGAGCCATACCTGGTGGCTTTGTTGCTGGATCATAACATGGTAGAGGGCTTCATTTGGTAAGAGGGAGAGAGAAACAGAAAGTGTTTGTGATTGGCATTTGTAACAAACATTTTCTCATGTTAACGAGCCCATTCCTGTGATAATGACATTGATCCATTCTTGAAGCCATAGCCCTCAAGAGCCAGTCATCTCTTAATGGTTCCACTTCTCAGCATTGTTGTACTGAGAATTAAGTTTCCATCACATGAAATTGGGAGGCACATTCAACCATAGCAATATATCTTGCCATGATTAAAAACACTTTAGATACTTGTAATATACATTAATTTAGATAACAGGGACAGTACTATGGCATCCTTAGATCATGGAACCCTTGACCCACAGATTGTGTTGGTATTGACTTTGTGTTGGTAACCCAGGGAGTGGACAGTCCAGAAAGAAGGATGATATCTTACCTTTCACAGCTCCTCTTTTTGGTGTTAGCCAGTTTTTAAACATGAGTACCTCATTTTTATGGCAATAGCATGTTGATTTATGGTGGTCATAATACAATATTTAACACTGAAATAATGCTGGAAAATCTAGAATACTGAGCTATGAAATTTATTAGGACTTTCTCTTGCCTAGACAGGTATAGCACCTGCCAACCTGTGTTTGGCATCCACCTGCCAGGCAGATTGAGGAAATCTAACATGATTGTTGTTGACTAGTAGTGTTGTTTCAGAGATACATGATAGAGAGACACAGGTGAAGGAGATGCCACACTCCTTATACTGGGGAATCTTTTCTGTCCATGAGAAAAAGGAGACATAGTTTTAGAAAAAGTCAGATCTAGATGTACATTGCCAAGCCTCTTCATACACATTTTCTCATCGTTAATAGGTGTGGAGAGGGCTGGAACCAGCACTTTCCCTAGGGAATTGTTGAACTAAATAACATGTGGGTTTGGTACATAGTAGGTGCTCAACAGAAGTTATTTTCGTTAAAAAGTGAGATTGAATGAGAAAAGTTAGAACTCAAGCCATACGTTTCTGTATGAGTATGAAATATTACTCTTTCTCCTAAAAGGCAGATATTCTGAAATGAAGAAGAAAAACTAAAATCATATGAGAGTGGATCTTGCTGTAGATTCTTGTTTGTGTGGGTAGATTGATGATTATTTCTAAATCTGTGAGGAAGCTAATATATTACACATATGTGGGTTGTAATGCTTATTTAATTAATTCTTTGTCTATCTATGCCTTAAAAATACAGTGGAGTATCTATTCTGTAATTCTGCATTTCCCAAGTATGCATGTGCCTACACATACATGCATGCACATACAACTTTGCATAGTTATTGTGCTTTGATATTTCAACAGCTTATACAATTTTTTCATAATCTTTATCTTCTTGCCTTCTAAAAATAACATTTAAAATGTTAGACTACACATAAACTACTCTGGTTTCTTTATGTAAAAATTATGAATTGCTGAGTCAAATCTTTGGAAAAATGGTTCAAATTTTAATCTCTCTCTCAAGCCCCTTTCCTTGGGTGGAATGCTGTTCCATATATTCCTGTACTTTCCTGTGCATATACCTATTTTTCACCTCAAAATTGTATTTTTATTACTCATGTATCCATTTCTCCCCATAGATTATGGGGAGTATAGCCTGTGAACCAGACTATATATTATGCATTTTAATATCCGTACCAACCCGCACAATACTTACAATACTTGATCACAGTAGGTGCTCACTAAGTGTTTGATGAGTTAATGGAGGCTTGGCTGCTACACTGAATTGGTGATCTCAGTTCTCTTCCCTTTCTTTTGGTGTTAAAGATAATTGCTATGATTTTATGCAAACCGTGCTGAAAGCTTGAGTGAGATACTATTGAATATGAATTAAAATGACTCAAGGAACTTGTAAATACTAAAATTTTTTTTTCATTCATCGAAAATGCTATTTAGGGTGTTTCAAATATCATTCAGGTTGATAACATTTTGTTTCCTCTCAGTGTTTTCAGAAGAGATATTGAGTATGCTGATTCATCTTGTCTCCAGAAGAGCATATTTCAGAGCTTCTGGATTATGAGGTTGGCACGGTCTGTCTTATGGGATGACCTCATGATGGAGTTTTTAGGCTTTTCTGTAATGAAAGCCCCTAGGATAAAGTACAGGCAGGGCACCTTTTCCTTTGTTCCACTCCCATGTTAGCAGTTTGATGGAGAAGTTCTATAACCCCTTTCCTCATCACTGTCTTGTGGAATAGGAGTTGACAGAGATCAGTATGAGATGATATTTGGTGAGGAAATTAAGAGGAGTGATTGCTAAGTGGCTGGATGGACTGAGATGAAGATCTATTATTTTTGGTGAAGGAGCTAAGAGTGTAAGAAATCATCAATATTCCATTGCTTTTTTTCAACATGAAGCAAATACCACATGCACAAAGTTGACCAAAAACAATTAAACAAAAGCAAAATTCCCCAGTATTCCTTGTTTGGAATTCACAAAAATAAGGTATATTAGAGGATGATGTTGGCAAAGAAATATTTTGTTTTGTTAACATCTACATTTAAAAGGGCCAGCAAAATAGAATCCAGCTTTGCCATGTCTGGTAGATATGTTAGAATTTAACTTCAATAAATTCCAACTTCTTAGTCCTTTTGGGTCCACACTGACTAAATAGGCTCAACGCAGTTCTCTAATGAAGTGACTCCTTCTGAGAATGCAATTAGACAAGAGAGCCCGCACAATCTGAAAGACAAGGATTTATTTCACTGATGCCATTTTACAAACCAGGAGACCACAATTGACTGGGGGAAAATTCTACCTGCCACTCAGAGAGAAAGCAGAAAAGGCAAGGGTTGGACAGCAAGTGGAGATAATCCTCTCCTGGAGAACACTAAGGATTAATAGATCACAAAATGAAAATTCCAGGCTGCTGTAATGTAGGTGGAGTAGGGTCAGCAGTAAGGTTTCTCCAGAGCTCTGTAAAACAAGCCAGAAAACCCAGCCCTATGGTGGTGAGTTCAGATATCTTCAGACACATCTGAAAAAACATAAAGGCCCAGAATCAGAAAAATATCAGTTGGCTATAGTCTCAAAGATGGATTAATAAAGTTAAAGAAAGATTACTCTCAAAAGAAGGGGACTGTTATCATGGGATTTGGGAAGGGCAACACAAGGTTCATCATTAATTTAATCTTTTTTTTTATTTATTCATGTTGTGCAGAGGGCTCTAGACTTCATGTCCCGTTGGCATCTGAAGTGAACAGTGTGTCTGTGAAGCAGCTGGCTGTGAGATGTCCATGCCTGTGAAGTTCTCACTCATCTACTCCTGTAAATCATCCGACAGAGGTGTACCAGGCATTTCCTATGCATCATTACCAGTGATTATAATAGCCCTCCCTCCCAAGTGAAGGCCTTCACTTTGCTGTTCTCAATACAAGCTTTAAGACGTTAGGCACTTAAAAATATTTTTAAAGATCTTTTTCAGTGTAGTTGCTCCTACAAGCATTCCAATAAGCTCCCTTGTAGGAACATTAATTACTGTGTGAAAAATAATAAAGAAAGGTCAGTTTTCTTAATCTTCCCCAAACATATAGGAGCTGTTGTTGTGCAGTCAGGTTCATGATTCGGTGTGGAAGATGGACAGTTACAGTAGACTTTGACAAGTATTTTGATGGGGGAGAGTTGAGGGTGCAGAGAGAAGGGCTGGGTTGAGATGGCTGGGAAGATATCTCAAAAGAGGTGATCTCTGAGCTGTGTTGTAGTATAATGCAAATTAAAACTACTTTGAGATACCACTTTAACCCAGAAAGAATGGCTACCATAAAAAATACTAATAATAACACATGCTGGTGAGGATATGGGGGAAAGGAATTCTTCTACATTGTTGGTGGGAATATAAACTAGTATAACCACTATGGAAATCAATGTGGTGATTCCTTAAAATACTGAACATAACAAATGCATTTGACCCAGCTATTCCCTTCTAGGTATCTTCCCAAAAGAGTTAAAATCACCATATTACAGGGATATATGTATACCTATGCTTATAGCAGCACAGTTTATAATAGCTAGATCTTGGAAACAGTGTATATGTCCATCAATAGATGAATAGATAAAGAACATGTGGTATTTATATACAATGGAATACTACTCTGCCATAAAGATAGATTTAAGACATTCATAGGTAAATGGATGCAACTTGAGAATATAATATTAAATAAGTCAGACACACAAGTTTAAATATTGCATGGCTTGTCTTATATGAGAAACATACACAAATAAAGAGCAAAAAGAAGATAGATAAGTGTAAATAAGAAGTAGGAAGAAGTTCAAATAATTCTCCAAACTACCTATTCCATTGTCTCAAATATATTTTAATGTATATGCTAATTGGTTTCATTTGTACTGCCAGTTTCCCCTGGTTCATTGAGAAGAAAGTTGTGTGCCATTATCTGTTTTTTTCTTTGTAAGAAAGAATCTCTTTTGTCTGACTTGTGCTCTGAGTAGCTACTTTGAAGATAATGATACACAGAGTATTAATTTTTGTGATTATTTTATTATTTTGTTATGAAATTTTGTTTTATTTTTCCAAAAATTAAAAAAAAACACTAGATACAAAAAACAAACTGGATGGAAGGAAAGCTGAGTGAGCTGCTCACACTGAATTCAATCAATGGATACTCTTTAATCATTAAGGGTCTACCATGTCCAGTCACTCTCCTAAGCCTTGGAAATATGGTACTCACCTTTGTGAAGTTAATGTTCCAGGTAGGGTTTGGCGATGAGGAGGCAGTAATAAAAATTTAAAGCAATAACTGATGCAACTTTAGATAGTTTGTGTTTCTTAACTGCATGTGTTGACTGAGCTAATGGATGCCCGGATGGATGGTAAAACATTATTTCTGGGTGTGTCTGTGGGGGTGTTTTCAATCATGGGCATTTGAATCTGGAATGTGTACAGATTCATCCAGTCTGTTGAGGGCTCAGATAGAACAAAAAGGTGGAGGAAGGACATAGTTTCTCTTTCTTCTTGAGTTCTTTACCCTGGGGCTTTTGAACTTGGAGAGCTATACCATGACTGTTGTGGGTTCTCAGCCCTTTGGCCTTGGACTGAATAGCGTCAATTATTGAATAACAGCTTTCCTGGGTCTCCTGCTTACTGATGGCACTGTATGTGACTTCTGGGCCTCCATAATTGTGTGAGACAATTCCCATAGTGAATCTCTTCATATACATATATATCTGCCTTCCTGGTTTTGTTTCTCTGGAGAAGCTCAACTAATATAAAGGTACTAGGAAGAAAATGAAAGGAAGAAAATGAAATCTAGCCCAGGATAGAAAATGATTAGGAGGAGTGACATGGGAGGAGGCTGGCACATTAGGTTGGGAAACACTCCTCTGGGTGGGGAGAAGGACTGTAGAAAGGGTGTTTCAGGTGAGCACGCAGCAGTTGCATAAGTGGAGCGTGTGCAGAGGGAGCAGGAGCAGGAGCAGGAGCAGGAGCAGGAGCAGGAGCAGGAGCAGGAGCACAGTGGTGTGGGCTGGGGAAAACGTGGGAAGGGAAGGAGCAGATGAGATTGAAGGGGTCTCATAATGCTGGGCCAATGGGCCACCATGTGATTCAGGATTTGATTCTCAAGACCGCAGGAAGCTTGATATGGCTTAGTTTCAGGGGTGATACATTATGATTGATACTTTATGAGTTCACTCTGGTAACTACACAGAAAAATAGAATGTTGAGGGCAAGACTGGACAGAGATCAGCTGGACGCTCACGCTGCGGACCCTGTCAGCTGTGATAGTGGCTGGGATCAAAAAGAGGCCAGTGGAGGGGAGAGAAAGCAGCCACATTTGGGATCCATTTTGGAAGCAGTGCAAGCAATATTTGCTGGTTAATTGTGTGTAAAGAGTACAGAAAGACGGCAATCAAAGTTGACCCTTAGGTTTGGGCAGAAATACAAACAGGCAAAGGCTCAGGGCACTGGGGACACATAAATGCTTGATTTGGTAGACTGGATAAGATGTTAATTTTGGAATCAGAAAACCTATTTTAATTCTGTTTGTTATTTCCCGGCTGCATGACCCTTGAACCAGGAATTTACCCTCTCTGGGTGCTGGTTTCCTTAGACTGATGGTATTTCTGTCCTATCTAGATTGTTGGGGGTGTTCAATAAACTATATGCCAGCTTTGATGATATGTTATAAATGGTAGCTATTATTACAGGCTTAAAACAGCTTTATTTTGTCCCTGAAAAAAAAGCTTAGACACTAAAATACAAATATAAACACATCACATCCAACTTCTCCAAAGTCTGTGCGTAAATGCGTTAGTTAGAGCTCAATGAAAGGGAAATCAGTTCTCTAGGACTGCTGGTCATTTATGATGAACATTCTTTCAATTTGTACCATTGAATACTCCCCTTCTTTCTGGCCTTTTCAAATTTCACACACTTACTCATCTTTGATTCATAATGGCTAGAATTAAAATACTCACTGTGCACTGACTACTCCTAGGTGTGCTCCTTGCATCAGCCAGGGATGGGAGACCTGTGCTGTGAACATCTCAGCACTCCTGATGATACAGCTAATTACTGGGGGAGAAATAGGCACTTTATCGCTTTTTACTAATGGTTGAGAAACAGCTTCCAAAAGTAGTGCAGGGCTGGGGATTTAGCTCAGTGGCACAGCACCTGCCTGGCACGCGCAAGGTCTTGAGTTTGATTCCTGGTACTGGAAAAACAAAAACAAAAACAAAAAAAGTGCCAAAGGTAGTGTAGCAAAAAATGAGGGGGTTAAGTGGTTGTTAGTGGCATGTGAAGGGCTTGCTGCTGGGCTGTTGTCAGGCTCTGAAACATTGTTCTCCAGATAGCGGGAGCCCCCAAATATTGTGGGCCTACTGTGTGTAGGCATCGTGTGAAGTGATGGGCACACAGAAGAAAAGTTGACTCTGGATTTGAAGGAGTTTGCAAGGCCAGAGTGGGACAGGTGAGGATTGTGGCAGAGATCCTTTACAAAGGACAAAATACAAGGGAGATTATAATGGGGGCTGATACAATGAGCATCAAGCTGCAGGGTGGGGGGGGGGGAAGGAGAGAGTAATTAAATCCAACCTGGTAACCTCAAAACCTTCTGGAAGCAGGTGACATTGTGGCAAGACAACCAGAGCAATGGTACTTTGCGCTGTGAGTCTCGTCTGAGCACAGACTTAAGATGTTTTTCTTCTAGTGTCTTGAGCCAGCATGGTGCCTGATACATGGCGAGGTTTCAGAAATGTCTTCCGACTGTGCTACTATGGAAGTCATGTGTAGGGAGTCACATGTAGCCTGCTGAGGCTGGGATGTGGTGAAAAGGGAGCTACTTTGCTATCTGTAACTCTGTATGGTCGTGCTTTGCATCATGGTGTTTTCTTCAATGATGGACCACATATACAACCATGGTCTTGCTATGGCTTAAATGTAGGTAATATTCTGCAAAGGGACACGTGTCCATGGTTCCCAGGGAGGCACCAATTGGAGATAGTGGCACTTCTAGGAAACAGGTCCTTGTGAGTCACTGCGGGGGCATGTCCTTTAAATGGACTGTGGCCATTAATCCTGATTTGTTAATGTCACTGGATTAAGGAACACCTAATAGATTAGTAAAGCATGCTCCTGGGTGTGTTGGCGTAGGTGGTGCAGGGCACCATACATAGTCCCTAGCCTGTTTCTCTCTAGCACTGTTCCCAGGCTTTGATTTCAGGCTACCTTGAATTGAACAGCTTTGCTTCACCCTGTTGCCGTGATGTTGCTTCCTTGGAGCCAACTAACCGTGGACTGAATTCCTTGAACATGAGACAAATTAAACTCTCCTCCCTTAAGTGGTGGGTTTGGGTATTTTGACCAGTGACCAGATAGTTAATTCAAGGATTGTGGGACCCTGGCATCTTCCTCTTCCTTTTTGATTTTCCTGGTTCACTGTAGGAGCAGTTTGTTCACCACTCCCTGCCATTGCCATCCAGCACCCCCAGCAGAGGCACAGAGCAGTGGTCTATGTGCTTTTGGACTCGAACCTCCAGAACTGGGCTGAACTACATCTTTTCCTTTGTCAATGAATTACCTCAGGTATTTTCTTATAGTAATAGAAAACTGACTAGCACAGGTTCCTATCAGATTACATTACCTGGTGGTGTTTTAGCTGTCATAGTTTGCGTAAGTATACTCTGTGATGTTTGCATGGCAGTGATACATAGATTTCTCAAAACATTGCTGCCATTATTCAATAGGTGACGTGTTTTGATTGTACCTCCTTATGTATTTTTTATTTTAGTAAAATATACATAAAATTAAATTTTTGCTTTAAACTATTTTTGGTTTAAAATTCTGTGCATAACCATGTTCACAGTGTTGTGTAACCACTACAACTGTTTCTGAAGCTTTTTCATCACCCTAAACCAAAACGGCAATGATGAAGTAACAACTCCCTATCCACTCTTGCCTCTTAGTGCCCGGCAGCTTTCATTCTACTTGCTGTGTCTATGAATTTGCCTACTCTAAATATTTCATATATGCGGATCACACAATATTTGTCTTTTTCACCATCTTCTCTTTTATCAGCAACTGAAAATACAAGATGATATTGAAGGGCTGGGAATATAGCTCAGTGAAATCACACCTACCTAGCAAGTATGAGGTCCTGAGTTCAATTGCCAGTACCAAAAAAAAAAAAAAAAAAAAGCTATAGATGATGTTGAGACATTAGGCTTTATCCAAGTCATGCTGGCTTCTACTGTCTTGTGACTGATTTCAAAATAAAATAAAATTTCTATAAAAAGTTCAGTCTTACATCTTCTTCCATTGCAATGGGTGTGCACACAGTTTCATACTCCCTAGACTGTGAGCTATGGCCAGGTAGATGCTTCACTGGTACTCAGCCATGTTTGCTGAGTAGATGCATAAATCAAGCCAGGAAACAAAGGAGAAGAAACCTTTGATAGACAGGTCTACCAGCAGGACTGGTGCTTAGACCAAAGCCGTTTAAAGGTTTAGGGTCATGAAGAAGAGAAAACACATAGGGAAATATGTAGAGCTCAGAGTGATATGAAAGTCATCTAAACAAATCATAAGGCAATCAGAAAAGTCCTTAGCCATCTCTTACGAGGCAGGCTGTTGGCAGGTGAGGTAGTGTGACTGATTAGAATAACAGCTACCTTTCAGTGAGATCTGCTACTGGCTAGAACCTTTCACATAGTGCTTCTTTTCTTTGTGACAACCGTGAGATGTGAATATTATTTATACGTCTTTCAGTGACTGAGTTGAATCTTAAAGAGGCTGAGTTATCCACTTCAACTTTTATGAGTGTAGTAAGTGTCTGAGTAAGTGTCCTAGTAAGTGTCCGAGCTGGGGGTTAGAATCAAGATCTGTCTGCCTAGGTTTTCGCACTATGAGAAAACTTGTCTTTTAATGTTTGGAGTATGGAGTTGGAGGTAGGGGAATGAGAAAACACCTGCCCAAGAATGAGACTAGTAAAGCATCATGGGCACATTTTTGGTTTTTTGGTTTTTTTGGTTTTTTGGTTTTTTTTTTGGTTTTTTTTTTGGTTTTTTTCTCCGGTACCGGGAACCGAACTCACGACCTTGCGCTTGCCAGGCAAGCGCTTTGCCGCTGAGCTAAATCCCCAGCACCTCATGGGCACATTTTTAAAGATACTGGTGTAAAGTACCCCAAGGGATCACAAGAAATATTGGATACTACAGTGAAAGGGATTAGAGAAAATAAACCAAAAAAAGAAAATCTCTTTCTGCCTGCAGCCAAGCTGAAAGGATGATTATGAGCACAATGCTAGTATAAACACAGGCAGGGGTAGGGGAGGGACTTGTAACAGAAGTCACCCCTGTGTGTTCCTTGTTGTCATGTAGCACGGAAGCAGCACATATTATTAAAAATAGCTCCGAAGCTGATGGTACATCAGCCACTTCTCTTACTTTTAGGTCACTCAGGCTAACGCAATAGCAAAAGAAAATTTGTCAATTTGTTACAAAATGTACAGCAAGCATTTGCCCTCAGCTGCTTTAAAAACAGAGATATTTGTGGTTGGAGTCTATTAGTTGCTATAGAATAATGTCTGCTAGGGCTGATTTTTTTTTTCCACCAGGGGAATCAGATTTCTTCTTGCGCTATCAGTCTCCTACCATATCATTTTTAAAGGCGAGCCATAAAATGTTTTTCTCTACTGTGGGAGAAGGAGGAAAACTTTATTAGGGGAAAACAATGTGGTTTGAAAGAGTCCTGTAAACTCAGAATCTGTTTAGGGCACTTAATTCTGGGCTTTACAAGGCAACCTTGTCTTTCTTTGCAAATAAACATATGGTTTTTCAATGCATGTGTGGGTGGCTGTGCTGTGCTGGTTTCATGGCTTGGAGAAAACTTGAGGAGAAGGTGGCAGGAAAGCAGGCTTCCCTCCTGCTGGGACCCATACAGGCGCATAACTGAGAAGGAAAACCTGAGTGGGACTGCTACTCCTTATGTGGCTGGAACGGATGTGGAAAGTAAGTGCACTTAGAGTAAGCAAGCCTTGATAGCGCTCTCTTGTCTGTGCCCTGACCTCATTTCAAATCCTGGATTTCCTTCCACCTGGTGGTGATTTTGACTTGTCTTCCTCCCCCAAGCACGCAAAGAACTCTCTCTCTCTCTCTTTCACACAAACACACACACACACACACACACACACACACACACACACAGTCTTGGTCACTGCTCTCTCTCTCTCTCTCTCTCTCCTCAAAGCACTGTAAGAGTAATATACACTTACTAGACAGGGTCTTGCTATGTGGCTTAGGCTGGCCTTGAACTCATGGCAAACCTCCTGCCTCAGTCCCCTGAGTGCTGAGATTACAGGCATGTGCCACCATGCCCAGCTTAGTTTGGATTTTTACATTTTAACAATAATTGTGATCATACGTATACAACATTGTACTGATTTAAACTTTTATTTGTGTGGTTATAAAGGTGACCCATGTGCATTGCAGAAAGCTTGAAAAGTGCAAAAATATAAATAAGAATAATTATATAGACTTTTACTGTCCAGAGATAAATGCTGTCATTCCATTTTTATTGTGTTATTATAGTCTTTTGTGGGTTTTGAAACATGTTTGTGGCAAAGCTTAAAATATGGTAAATGCAGGGACGTTTGTAGCTGTTTGGTGGAGAAAGATAAGAGGAGGGATTGAAGGAAGTGATGTCTTCCATAGACTAGTTTTTATCAATAAAAAATAAAACTCCGAGACTTAGGCCATTCGGTATGAGTTTTAAAGTTGCAGAAAATCATTACTTGAGTTCTTTGACAATGACAGTGGTTATTATGTTGCTCTACACAGTAATACTTTTATGGAGAAAGAAAGGAAAATTACCTCAGTGGCTCTCCCAGCATAGCCTCTCAGCTATGTAAATAGTTTAGCTGTTACTAGAACAAGTGTGGAATAGAGTAATATATGTTCTCTTAAGTGATATTCAAACAAAGCAAAAGCTTTTTTCTGAACTCAGGGCTAGAGAACAAAATTCAGAAATGGATGTTTGCTGGTATGGGTCTGATAAAGAAAGCAGCGGAGGGTAGCCTTGGTGGGCCAGCCTTTACCCTGAGATGAGGAACCCATCAAAGGACATGAAACCAGTGGCCATTCTTCAGTTGGAAGTCCAAACTGAGGGAGAGAAGACTAGTAAATAATTTTGCACCACAACCAACTTACCTTTGAGTGTTTATATTATTCTTCTTTTGGTTCCTGGAATACATTGCTAAGTGATTTCTTTTTCTACAGGAGAACTTATGGTAGCATTTTGCCCTTTACATTTAAGAAACAAGTTGGAGGAGAATAAGATTCTTGGCTTAAAACTTCCTTCTTCGATACAGTATTTGTGAAATAGTTTTATAAAGTAAAATTCTAATATTAATGTTAACAGCAAATCAATGGTTAATTTCCTACAACTTTGTCTGTAACCCTGTTTTGTTTGTATTATTCTTATGCTATTTTGTAAATGGATGTCTGTCTGTTGATATGTTTTCCTTCTTTTATTTTTTAAAATTAAAAAAAATGTTAACAGCAAATCAACTGAGTAATTTAAAATATCCTTGTTATTCTTTACCTCATTTATTTGCTTATTTATTTATTTGTTTTTGTAGTGCTGAGGATTGAACCCAGGCCCTTGTACATGCAAGGCAAGAACTGTACCATTGAGCCACATACCAAACCCTATTCTTTACCTTTAGATTATACAAATATCCTTTGACTTATGATGGGTCACAGTCACAGTAAACTTACCCTAAGTTGAAAATACCTTAAGTTAAAAATGCATTTGATATGTGTGATGTACTTGATAGCAACATGTCCACTGGAGAGTATCAAGCTTTGCTCATGGCTGCAGAGCTGACCGTGGGCCGTGGCTCACTGCAGCTACCCAGGCTCACAAGAGTGGCCCACACCACACACTGTTAGCTGCAGGGAAGATTTCAACATTCACAATCTGAAGTACAGTTTTGTTTTAGCCCAGCCTGGGCAACTTACTGAGACTGTTTCTCAAAATAAAAAATAAAGACCCAGGGATGCAGCTCAGTGTGAAAGCCCAGGGTTTGATCCCTACTATCACATACACAAAAAGTAAGCTGAACCATCCTAGGTTGGAGACTATCTAAATACCCATAAGGAGTCATGGTTATAGTTTTGAGTTCAAAGAAATTTTAGATACTCTTGCTCCTTGTGTGGTTACCAATATTATGTACTATTAAGTTCATTTGATTCTGATTGTGCATGACTTTCAGGGTTTTTTTTTTTTTTTTTGTAAATTACTTACTTCCCTGTGGGGTAAACTTTTCTCCCATTTGACAGATAGGAGAAAGACTGAATGATTTGAATAGGCTTGTGAGTGATAGTAGCCAGACTGGCTCACAGCTTCTAGTGCTACGCTAGTGAGTTTGTCCCCACACTACGGCTTTCTGAGGTCATCTTGGGTGGTGGTAGGCAGTTCTCATCTGCCTGCAAGCAAGTGCTTCTTCACCCAGGAAATAGGACCCAATATATCCTGTAGAAAGTGAAGGCCTATTTTTGATTAAATTTAATTTTTAAATAGGTAAAATACATACATGCTTCAAAAATTAAAATTATACACAAAAGTATATTTTAGAGAAGTTTTTATCCCTATCTTTACCCTATTATGTCTACCCTTTGTAAGTAACCAGTAGTTAATATTTATATTTTTTTGAAAAATAAGCAAACTATATATACTCATTTTTCTATCTTTCTTACAAAAGGTACAAAATTCTATATATTTTATTTTCCTCAGCAATATATTCTGCTAGTCACCCCATGTTCATTCATAGAGATCTTGATTCTGTTGTGTGGCTATGTGGGCCTCCACTGGGTATCACGTGCTTCTTGGCCATTTTTCACTGAAAGACATTTAGGGTGCAGACTTTTGCTATTATAAATGTCATGGCCATAAAAAAACTTGTGCATAGGTTGGTAGTTTTAGGATGCATTTTTTGTTCAGGTAGTTTCTGTCCTGAGAGACATGGTTACTTTTCTCAATCTTGTTTTATTTCCATTGGAGTATAAGTAAATTCCTTTCAGATATTTGTATGAGGTCTATATAAGTTTAGATTTCAGTATTTTTGCCTGTTTTTAGTCACAGTTACAGGTACTTCCTTCCACCCTTTCATATATATTCTTGGATATTTGTACAAGAGGTGAATGTGGGAAAACCAGATAGTAGACTTATTTGGTACAAAGAAAATAGAAGTTCCACTCTCAGAGTGGTAAAAAAGTGATAAAATCCCTAATTACACCACAGTTCTTTAAACGCAATCATTTATGATTTATTGCCAACATTCGGTACATGTTCTTTAATTGTGTTCTTTTCCTTCACAATTAATTGAACACACAATTGACCTGTCTAAATCCAATGAAAATCTGATTAAGGTGAAAGATTGTTTGTCTTCAGGCTGCTTAGTGATTTCATCTTTGTTTCAATTATATTAAATTTATATGATCTATACTTTTTATCCTGTGCATCACACTTTCATCATTTTTATATAACATTCGACAAAATACAATATACAACTAAATGACTGCATAAATATTTCTGGACCGAGACAGAACAACGGGCCCTCAAGTGACACCACTGTGTGATGACTTGCACTGATGTTTCTTGGGCGTTGAATGGAAATCAGATTTTAGCATATGCAAAGAGGCTTGGAGTGATAATATATAATGGGTGACTGTACTGACAGTTGGAAGGCAGATTTGTGAAAGGTGAAGGCCCTCTATGTTTTGTAAGAGGCTGGGGGAGGCTGCACAGTGGCTGCTATCTCACTGCCATTTACAACCAAACAATAAAAATGCGAGAAGAATGTGTAGGCAGTCTTCAAATTATGACCTAATGTGAACGCAACTTGCATGACAAAGATGATTATCTGATATGAAGGTCTAATTCATCCCCTCATGACTCTCTGGTCTTTTGCCTCCATCCCCATCTCTCCCCAGGATTTTATCTGAATTCTGAGACGGCTTTGAGAAGAGAATCCTCAGCAGCCAGAGTCAATGAAGACAATGAATTAAAAGCACTTTGGTTCTTAGGCTGGTCCAGGTGCTTCTTACTGAGTTTTTATAAGCCAGTGATTTTATCTCTGCATCTTGGGTATTCATCATGGCCTACAAATGACACTGAAATATACACAGCTGACTCAGAATGGTACTTAAAGAATAATCCCACTAGCTTCAAAATCTTAGAAAAGATTGCATGGAATTCCTGCTGGCTGCAAGGAGAAGTGACAGGTGGCTTGGAGCAGGGTGACAGGACACTCAGGAGGGGCTGAGAGCTTCAGGGGTGCACTGCAGGGATTAAGTGAAAATCTGCAAGCGTATCTAATGGTCTTTGTTTTCTCGTTTTGTTTTGTATAGTTACTCTTTCTCCTTCTGTGCTTAGCAAGTAATTTGTGGGGAGAGACTTTGACCCCAGGTAACCATTCTATTTCTCATTAAACATTTAGCATCCATTGGTGATTTTTGGCCTCCGTGTGTGTTATCCTGGCTGTAAAATGGCGTTTTACAAATTTTATCATTCCTTCCATTTTTATTAGTATTCTGCTGAAAGAATACTAATATTCTTTCTTTCTATTATTCTACTATTCTCTTCTTTCTATTCTAATATTCTCTTCTTTCATGGTCCTTTCCTTATCTGTACAGACTCAAGGATTATTTTATTTATAAGTGATGGTCTATTACTGTTTTTATTTATTTTTGATGCTTAAACCACCCCGAGTTTAGCTAGGAGGGACTCCTTCAAGCTGGATCCCGTGTGTGTGTGTGTGTGTGTGTGTGTGTGTGTGTGTGTGTGTGTGTTGGGGAGTGCGGCACTGGGGCTGAACTCAGACCTTCACACTGAGCTATATCCCCAACACTTTTCTTAAAAATTTTGAGACAGGGTCTCATTAAATGGTTAAGTTGCCCAGCCTGGGCTAAATTCACCTTCTGCCTCAGCCTTCCAAGGTAGTGTATCCCATGTCCTCTTATGTCCATCATTCTTGGACATATCCTTTTTGTTAGAAGATGTCCCATAATTGTCTTGTCCTCACCTGCTATACCCTGGAGTCAGCTTTTCCTCCCAGTATCCTAGTCCCTTCTAGTCGAGACAATGACATTATAAAACTAAGGTCTGGAGCAGACCCCGCTGTACCACATATACTATTGGCAAAACAAACAAACAAACAAACAAACAAACAGAAAATTTCTAAGTGGTCAGGTTTGTGTCCTCTAGAAGCTGACCCTGAGCCAAGAATTCAAGGGCAAGTTATTGATATGGAGAAGCAGTGGTGCTGCTAGCTGATTAGGTGGTGGGAAAGTTGGGGTGCTGTCAGGCTGGCTACCACAGAGGTCACTTTGGAAAATGGTGCAAAACACAGACCTCAGCACTATCCTGGTCAGGGCTGAGAGACCTGGAGTGTGTGTAGCCCACATCTGCGAGAAATCAGTCCAGGGCTACTTTAAGTGTAGGGGGAGAGGATACATCATTTTTAGGCTCTTCTAGCCTGAAAAATAGCTGGAAACCAGGCCAGCTTGCCCAGGCAGGGTGAGGGGTTCCAAGACCTAAATGGTCTTCAGCAAGCCCAGGGTTTATATCCAAACCAGGCCGCCTCTTACACCCACCTTGCACCCCTAGCTCCGCTTGATCATAGTTGGCTCTGGGAACAAAAATCAAGGAAGCTGTTAGTCGTTAATGAAGGACTGATTATTTTGGGTTGATTGTCACAGTGACTTGTTTGACTTTCTGTCCTGGTTTGTACAGACAGTAGTCTGGCTTCCTGGACTGGTTACTATAATTAGTAGGATGGCTTCTGGGGCTGGTTCTATTTTTATGTGTAGTCTGGTCATCTATTTGTATATGTAGTCTCTCAACCCTTGTGTGTACCAGATGTAGTATGTACTTAATTTTTAGTTGATTCCTCCCTGTCTGACAAGAGAGAGAAAGCCTGGGAAAGCAGGGATCTGGCATTGCTAGTACAGTACCCACTCCTCAAACTGTACACAGCAGGGGTGGGTGCCCGGTGAGCACATACAGTGTCAGGAAGTGATGATGCCCGACCCTTCCTTCAGTTAAGCTTCTAGATACTTCTAACCTTATGAGAAAAGTTTCTCCTTTATTTCTTTTTCTCTTTTTTGGGCTGCTTACCTTGCTGGCATTTTGGGCTCAGCTAGTCACTATCTACAGAAACTTGGAGAAGCCTGAGTTTTGGATTCAGGAGGAAAACTTAAACGAGAGTGGAGAGTTATTGGATGTTATCTCCAGAACTAGGCAGGCAGAAGAACGAGCCAGTCCGGTGGGCTGAGATGACAATGAATGAAGACCCTGCCTAGTTGAAAGATGGTAACCTCTGTTTAGAACTTACCAATTGTTAACATGCCAGAGCGCAGCCTCCTCCTTACAGAACATAGATTTTCAGAAGCCTGCAGCCTTCAGTTTTGTGTAGATGCTCCCAGTATTCAAATGTTTGCCACTAATAAAGTGCTATGGGAGGTAGGGACAAGGGAAAAGAAAAATGTTTCTGTGCTCTGCCTGCGCTTGGGTGGCCAGGCTGGGCCTCTGGTCTAGGTAGTGTCCTCAGGTCTTCTTTTGATGTCTCTTTGGGTTTCCCTTTTTCCTGCTTTCCTTGACATTCCCCCAAATCAAGACTGGGTGTCTCAGGAGAGGAAAGTTGGTGTGAGCCCCAGAGCTCCAGCCATCAGACACCACAAACTGGTCTCAGCATATCAGCTGCCTTCCAAATGATTTTCTTCATTAGGAGTCATCTGCAGATTTGAGGGGGGTGATTGCGTAAGGCCGTCTTGGCATTGAGCTGATTGTAAGTGCAGCAGCGGGAGCCAAGTCCTGATTAGAACTGAGATTCTAAAGCCAGATGAATTAATAATGAGGTGCTGGGCAGCAGGAGAGACTCTGACAGTGATCTTGTTGATGTTAGGAGAAGTTTTAGGTTCTTTCACTTAAAGCAAAACAAAAAAAGATTATTTCCCTAAACTTTAAATCATGGATTGGTGTCTAGACTAATTAAGCTCCTTTTCAGAGAGTATGACCCTTTAGGAAAATACATTTCTGAGGCACCATTCATTATAGTTTGTACAGGATTAGAAGGTAAGACTTCTGGGCCATGCAGGTTATAAAATACGAAAGGAAGGAGAGTGGGGAAGAGTTATTGAATGTTATCTTCAGAGTTGTCACTTAAGAGCCCCCCAAAATTATATTCAAAATGGATTTTTTTTCCTTCTAATTCCAGGAAAACATCAAATTGCAAACCACTTAGGTTTGTATTATTTAAGAAGCTATTATCCTTGACTAAGTCTAAGCACAAAGGTTGAAGTTGTAGCTCAGTCGTAGAGCGCTTGCCTAGCATGCACGAGACCCAAAGTTCCATCCCCAGCACTGGGGAAAAAAAATTCTAAGGCATAATGGAAAGCCTACACAGAAGCTTTTCAGATATGAAAGATAAACTATTGTACAGTTTAGCTGTAAGCTGTAGTTGTAAGGTTAGCTATTTTGCCAAATTTTGTGATGGTAGCAAACCCGGTATTTATTTGAAATTTCTTACATTTTTACACTCCCAGCCCTGATTGAACTAATTAGAATCCACAGGGAATTATGTGGGTAATAGCAAGAACTGTAGAAATATAAATATGCAATGCAATTAGCTCATGCTTTTTTTGTGTGTGATGCAGTCTTGGAGCTCATGGGCTTGCAAAAGACTTGGAACAATAGGATCTATTGATACTCAAGTTGCTAGGGGAGCCCATAATTATGATATAATATCTTTCCAGCCTCTTGCATGCATGAAGGTAGAATGGAATATGAGTAAATAAAAGCCAGCAATTTTCTCCATCCATAATTCTTTATACCAATAGCACACTTTCTGTGTTCTTTCTCCTTTTTTTCCGTTAAAGATAGAAACTTACTTGCTTAAACAGTTTTATGTACAATAGAAGGACTTCATCTCCATGGGAATAAATTTGGTTTGCAATTAGTTAAATGAAATGCTTTCTTGGTGTTACTACAAATGAAAAAAAGCTATTCTACAATGCCCTCTGCCTATCATATACAGATTTCTTTGACTTTGTTTGCTAGTGTTGCATAAGTTCATGCCAGAAGATACTTGAATTTTGTCATTTATTCCTATTTTTAGGACTGTACCCAGCTAATCTAAATTCACGGGCATGTGACCTTTGTAGTCTCACTAGCATTCTACATTATAAAAATGAACAATATAATTCTCACCAATAATTTTAATATTTAATTTTCTTAAAATAAAATTAGTGAAATATGCTGCAAAATAAAGAGACTATAGAACACAGGAAAAATTCTTATGTTGTAGTACTCTACCATCACTAATTTTCCTGCTATTTGAATTTGTATTTTTCACTGGGCCCCATAAATTTATGCAGCTGATTCTGTACTCAGGTACAGATACATAGAATTCAGAGATTCATTCACCCATTCAGAGCCACTTACTGAATACCTGCTCTGTATGCACCACAGTGCCAGGTGTAGGAGATGCAAAAGATGAAGGAGGTAGGTGGGGAATGGAATTAACACCTTGTTGGACATACTTGCAATCATTTTTGGAGATGCTGAATCTTTGGGAATTGTGGCCCAAATCAGGGAGCAGGAGTGATTTCTTACAATGTTTTCTGCTGGGAGAAGTCGGGAAGCAATGCTGCTTATGATCACACTGGAATTTGGAATTTATAAAACACTTTATTGTTTAAAAAGTTAAAGAAAATCATTTACTAGTGGTGAGAGCACTTGAAATCTATTACATAAGGAATTTTCAAATATACAATACATTGTTATTAACTGTAGTCAACGTGTTGAACAATAGATCTGTTAAACACTTTAGAAACATTTCATTTGTTGTGGTGAAGCAGCATTGCAGAGACTGGAGGCTTTCTCTTCCCTAACTTCAAACCTGAAGGCTATGAGGGACGTGTAGCAGTTAATTCATCCATCTTGGATACAGTGACTGTATTCTGCTAGTAAGTATCAAAAGTAGGACCCAAACATGCATCATCTGATTTCAAATTTTGCCCCACAGCACGAGGTCTTTGGTTCCATAATCAATCCTCAGTTTAACAACTCTTCCTTCTCTTCTTTTATGGGTGTTACAAAATTAGGAAGTGATATAGTATTGTGCAGATTATTTTATTTTTTATTTCATAGCAAAGCTTATATAAAGGCTCTTTTGAAGAGCAAATTCTACTCATTCATTTAAATTGTAACTTGTCTCATAAAAATAAAAACCAAAACAAGAGCAACAAAACATCTCTCTCACCAGTTCCACCCTGCCTGAGGCAGTACTGTGATCTTGTGGTGTGGAGTTGGCATAAGCTTTGTGCCCAGACTCTGGTGGAGTGTGAGTCTGCCTTTGCAGAGCCATATAACTTCATAACTGTAATAAGCATCCTTTAATCTCAACCTCCTCACCTGTAAAATTGAAATGGTAATCAGCTCCACAGTGATACAGGAGGAGGGCTTAATGAACTGAGATTATAGAACCCTGACATGTACGGGATGCTCAGTGAATGCTGGTTACTTCTTGTCTTAGTAACTTGTTGCTGAGACACAATACCTGACACTCACAACTTAAAAGAGGAAAGGTTTATTTTAGCGCACAGTTTGTAGAGGTTTCAATCCCAGTTGGCTGGTTCTGAGGCAGTGTGGCATGGCAGGGGAGAAAGGGTGGCATGGCAGAGGAGAAAACATGGCATAGTATAGCAGCAAGAAGTAGAGAGAGATACCGACGGAGGAGGGAAGGAGGTGGACCCTTCCAGGCCCTGCCCGCAGTGACCCACATCCTCTAACCAGGCTTCACCTCCCAAATCGCATTTAGCTATAAATATGTCAGTGGATAATACACTCATCAGTGTCATGTCCCCACCAAAGCCCACCTATGAGCACAAGCACACGAGGCTTTCAGGGGACATTCAGATATAAAACAACACTTCTCTTGAAATACAAAAGTTTTTGCATCTTCTTCCAACTTCTTAAGGTTTCATCATGTGAAATTGCTCCTATTATATGAAGGGCTATTTTATCTGTGTTTAATACTTGAGAAATTCATATTGCCTTTAATGTATTGATAACAGAGACAAAGATAATTCTTCAGTTTTAGTGTTTTCTTTCTCTGCTTGCTTTCTATGCCAATAGTGCAATTCTAGAGACTGAAATTTTGGGGGAGGTATCAGAATGAAGTGAATGATTTTAAGATATTGAGGCACTTTGGAGAGGATCATAACAGCCTGCATGTAGACTGCTTTACTCGGGGATAGGTATTCTGAGCATTTTCCACATACAAATTTGGTGAAATTTCAAAAAGAATCTTTGAGGGAAGCCTGTGATTGTCTATATTTTCACAGATAAGGAAACTAAAATGCAGTAAGGTGACTTACTTGAGGTCACCTTGGTTGGCCCAGCTTCCCCATCCTATTGTACTAAGTTGCCCTAATTACAATGTATACCATATCTCCAACTTTACAGATGATAACTCACACAGAATAACTGACATACCCAAGATCATCTAATTAATTAAATGGAGGGTCAGGGCTGGAACCCTAGAATCCATACTCCCTGTCCAAAGCTCTTTCTTTTCTCTCCCCCCAGAATTACTGGCAGGACAGGCTCAGGAGAGACTTAGGCTGAGAACCATCTGAGCTAGATAATAATATTTCTATTCTTGTGTCTTTCATTAAAGATGTATGATTTTTGTAATTCTTTCCTTTAACAGTAATTGCTATGTTTTATCTTTCAGGAACCTGGGCAGGAGGAGATAAGCCAATATATCTCTTTGTTGAACCTGCAGTTAAAAATAATTATAAGGAACATAGGGTTATTTCAGAAACTATCAGGCGATGGGACATTTTCAAATCATGCTTTTTTTTTTTTTCTTTAACACTACTCAGTTCCAGTACCGAGGAAGTATCTATGGGTAGAAAAGCAGACAGTGAAAAAAGACAAGTCAAATTTCTACTAGTTTCCACTATGGAGAACACCAAATTATTATTTTATGCAGGTAGGTAGAGACAAAATTTTGATCAAAAGGTTAACCAGAATTGCGCATTGACTATACTTTCACTTTTCCAAAAAGAGTTTGGTATCTACAATGAGATTAGTAAACAGGTTTGGTTTTAAGGATAAAGAACAAGGCTAAGTGGCCAGTTACTGTCATTCTGGGTTGACACCATCATTGTGGTTGAGCAGAGCCTTCTCTCTAGCATCCTGGACACTGTACAAGAGGGAGACACTGTAATTAACCAAAAAAGAAGGAACACAGCAATGGAGCTCAGACAGGCAAGCTTATTTAAATGAAATGCAAAATGTGACCCCTTTGGTAGAGCATAACATAGAGAATATTAATCAATAGCAGAACAGACCCTGTTTTACAATTCTCCAGAGAAACAGAAACAATAAGATAGCATTATTCTATCTATCTATCTATCTATCTTTCTATCTATCATCTTTTATCTATCATCTATCTATCATCTATCTATCTATCTATCTATCTATCTATTTATCATCTATCTACCTATCCATTTATCTACACACAGACACATGCAGAATCATGTTTAAGTAAATATACAGGCAGCATATGACTACAAAGTTGACCATAAAATTAATACAAATCCCATCTTTTTCAGACACAGTCTCCGGCAGCTTTTAAATTCAGGACACAGAGAAGAATCAGGATTCTTTAAAATGAACATTATTACATCAAGAGTTCAAATGTATAATTTACTTATAATCAATAGTCAGTGAGGGAAAATGAGACTACTTTAGTGAAGACAGAATACAGAATAAGGGGTTCTGGATGGTAATTGTAATCATACATCAGCCTAAGGTCCCAGGCTTTTGTATTATGATTTTATTGCACAATACTGAGTTGAGTCTTACAGACAAACAGGTATAAAATGTAACTTTTTGGTGTGTGGCTTACCTTAGCAAAACAGAATCACTTTCCATTAAACTCATTTGGAAACTGGGAAAAGGAGCAGTAGGAAATATTTGTTTCAATCATAGGTTTGAGTCAGTGGTGATATTGGTTTACGTTTGACTTATAAGAGTCAGAGAAAAAGTATTAAGGGCTTAGAATAAGCTGTGGAGAAGCTGCATACCATTACCTGTCATCATTCTACTCTCATGGCTGCATCTAGACGTGAAGAGGTGAGCCTGGTCAGCCACCAGTTGAGTGACAACTGTAGGTGTGGGCAGTAGCCATGTATTTCCTCTGCAATTTTGTATTCACAGGTCCGGATTTTTTCAGGAAGGATAATGAGAAACTACACATTTTCTGATTAATGGCGTATTTACTATGATTACTAGCTAATGTTTAAATACTGCTGTTTACGTGTGCTGGGTATTTCTTTGAGTGGTGGGCTTTCTTTTCATATATATACAAGCTCATATAGGTATACATACATGCACACACACATACTCACACTGCTATATGGCTACTGTAACATATAACAAAGTACCACATGTTTGGTGACTAAAACAATGGTTTATTGTCACAGTTCTGGAGGCTGGAAGTCTGAAACCACGTTGTCAGTAGTGTTGGCTCCTTCTGAAGGCTGTGGAAGAAGGATTGTTTCAGGCCTTTCTCCTTGGTTTGTAAATGGTCATCTTCTCTCTGCATTTTCACATTATCATCCCTCTGTACTTATCTATGTCCAAATTTCCTCTTCTTGCAAGGACAGCATCTATATCAGAAAAGGGAATGCACTAAATCATTTTAACTCAATTGGCTCTGTAAAGCCCCTGTCCCCATGGTTATATGCTGAGGTATTGGAGTTAGGAAAACAACACATAAATTTTTTGGGACTGCAATTCAATCTATGATTATAAATGTATACATGTATGGATGTATGAGGTATGATAGGTACTTATGATGACTGTTTTTTTTTTTTTTTTTTTTTTTGGTTTTTCTCTGGTACCGGGAACCGAACTCACGACCTTGCGCTTGCCAGGCAGGCGCTTTTGCCGCTGAGCTAAATCCCCAGCCCCCTATGATGACTGTTTAAACTTAAGAAGTTTGTTACAGTAAGACATTGCCATTAATTCCCTTCAAAATCTTCCCTTTTACTTCAAATACACTCATCTCATCATTCTGGTCACTTTGTGAAGCAGTTCTGGGGTCCTCTTTTGTGCCTTTTAGTTGTGCTGTTATGGCTGCCTCTGTCTCAAATCTATTCCAAACATGTACCTGTCATGGTCATTTTGACTGTGGGGAAGAGCCAGAAGCCAGCTGGTGCCAGGTCCAGTGAATAAGGTGGATGTGGACACACCGTAATGGTTTTACAAGTCTCTTGGTGGCACTCAATAACTGCATTCACCATATTTTTGATCACACTTCATAAAGACACTCATAAAAAAGGACTTCCAAAACCGCTTCGGAAAGTGGCAAGATCAAAAAACAAGTGGTAAGATCAATAAGATAAGTGAGTTTAAAGTAGGGGAAGGTATTTTGAGGGTGATTAATGGCAATATGGTTTTTACTGTAATAAATTTTTGAAAATTTAAATATTCACATATTTTGATAAATATATATAATGCATGCACACATGTTTGTAAACTTATACATATTAATATACATATATGTGTGTACACATATACAGATAACCATTTATGATTAAAACAAGCTTTTAAAGTAGGTTCCGTGATATTTCCCTTTTAATTATGAGGAAACTGAGGCACAGAGTTATAGGACATGTGTACAGTGTCCACAGCCACTAACTTCTGGAGCTGAGATTTGAACCTGGGACTGTTTTCCAAGACCATGGCAAGGGCCAAACAGAAGCAAATGCCCCTGGAAGACTGGGATATTATGTCCATGTAATGCAAAGTGTAAAATTAGGGAATTCTACTGGATTTGTGAAAGTCAGTTTTTGGGACTGTGTAAAGAAGTAGAAGTGGTACCGGAAATACAATCTTGTAGCACTTTAGAAGTAAGCCTTTGCGTGGAAAACCATGTTACTTGGGATGCTTTCTTGACTCTGGCTGGGGCCTGACCGGAGTAATTGATTGGCACTGACCATCTGTTTCTCCTGCTGGACCATTGGCCTGTGTAGTCAGGGTCTGCAGGTTCTCTGTTTTTTTTTTTTGTGGTTTTTCTCTGGTACCGGGAACTGAACTCATGACCTCGCGCTTGCCAGGCAGGCGCTTTTGCCGCTGAGCTAAATCCCCAGCCCCTGCAGGTTCTCTGGTACTTGCACAACTGAAGTATTCTTGACGATAAGTAAACCCCAGTGAGGAGTTGTTGCTAACCCAAAGTATGATGATCCTATTGGGATATGGGGCACGAGAGAAGTGTGACTTGCACCTGACCCAGGTGTGGGGGTCACAGACAGAGGTTTGCTCGTGTGTCCTCCTCTCTTCATGTGTGGGTGGTTCTCCTTTCGAAAGGCTGTCAAAATGACTGACGGAAAGAGCGAGTCACTAGGGATCAGACATCGTGGGCCGTCATTTGCTTCACAGTTGTCCTTGTGATCTAAGAGAAGCTATGTGTACACCTTACTGTGCTTCAGTTTCCTTATGTGCAAACTGATACTTGTTGACTCAATCACTTGTCTTTTGGACAGTTTTATATTGACGGTCTTCTATGTGGTAGGCATTACAGGGATAAGAATAAAAGACAGGAGATCTGGCTGTTCAGAGCATGGTTTGGAGAAAACCTTCGCAAGTGCAAATGGCAGTGCATCAGCTAAGGGGCTGCTGCCTTGGCCATTTACCAAATCTTTTTGTGCCTCGGTTTCCTCATCTATAAACCAGAAATGTTAATAGGAACAACCTGATAGCATTGTTACAATGACTTAACAAGCCATGTTTGTAAAGATTTAGAGGCAAGGTGGGCACATACGTGTTATGTGTTGAATTAAATAATCAACCAGTTCTGGCCTGAAAGAACTTACTGTGAGATTGAAAGAAATGCACAGCAGTGCAACAAGACACAGTTGCTAAACCAGTACCATAAAGTGCTAAGGAGGAGCATGATTTGGCAGTCTGGAAGAATCACAGGGACTAAGGAATTTGGAGGAAAGAGAGGGAAAAGTGATTGGATGCTCAGTGTGTGCCAGGAATTGAACAAAGGACCCCACATGCATTTTCTCTAATCTTTAAAACAACCTTAGGGAGTCTGGTGGGAAATAGTACTATTTCCATTTTACAGCTGAGACAGTTGAGGCTCTAGAGAGATCAGATTTGGTATTTAAATTTCTAACTGGCAAACAGGGTGTGTTAGGCTTGCCCAAGGCCAGAAAGAGGTGGGTGGGCTGGATGGAGGCTGCGTGCCTGGGGGTTGTAGGAGGTATGCTGTATGTTGCTGTACCACTGTGGTCTGGACAGGTGCATGGGTTCTAAGGGTCCTGAACCAGATGTTCATATCTGTCCCTTCAGAGTTCTCTTGGGGCTGAGGGGTCCTTAACAGGTGCCTCACTGTGCTGCTCATTTAGGTTTTGCTCATCACTGCAGCAGTAGTTCAGTATCAATATTTTACAGAGTGATTTGATTATACTTTATTCTTAAGACTTCAAAAGTAGAGCACATTTTTTAACATTAATAAATAAATGTCTCAGCTCAGTGTAGTTAACCACACTTGATGCTGATAAAGCTTTCCTTAAAGGGAAAAAGAATGATGCTCTCCATCCACGATTTCTGAAATCGATTATGTTTTTGTTAATTGGTTTTGTTCTCCTTCTTACGGCCTTCACCTAACACTGGAAATAAAATCTGAGGCTAAGCCTTTCCTGTGGATGGATGGCACCCAGGGGCAGCACAAGCATTTTTTAGTCATCTACTTTGTTTTTTGAGATGGCTGTAAGTGGCCATTACATAATTCTAAGGGACCCAGGGTCTCAAATTCTATTTATGTGACAGATTCCTCACATTTGTTTATTTCACCTGAAAGTCTAACCCAGTGGGGATGTTTCAGGATGTTGACCTTTAAACACTATCGATAAAATCTTGCTTCTTTTCCATGCTTCACGACAACAGAATCTTCACCACAACGATAACAATAGCCCTATTAAGGGTCTCTCATACATAATCTCATTTAATTCTATATCCCTGTGAGAATCTATTTTACAAGTGAGGAGACTAAGGGTTAAGGAATTCAGACACAAGGTCACTGGTGGAGGTGGAATTCCAGTCCAGTCCTTCTGCCTCTAGAATGAAGGCCCCAAATCTCCTTTAAATGGAGCTGTAATGGTATGGTGGTTGTCTGGATCGAGACATTTAGAAAGTTGGTGAAGCACACTTCTGTGTGAGTCTGTGAGTGTGTTTCTAGAGACGATTGGCATGGGAGTCAGCAGACTGAGAGGGGAAGATCTGCTCCAAATGGGGGTGGCACAGTGGCACAGTCCAGGTATTGGCTCCTGGAACATTAGCCTCTGGCTTCTTCAGCATTTGAACCAGACTTGTGCTAGCGGTGCTCCAAGGAGCTTTTAGGCCTTCAGCCTTGTATCCCCACTACAGCTAACTTATTGGTCTTTCACTCATTTCTGTAACATCTAGCTTCTTGGACTGAGCTTCTACTGATTTGTCTGGCTCTCCAGCCTGAAGATAGATGGTCATTGTGGAACTATGCAGTCTCAGGTCTTTACGCCATCCTAACAGATCTCCTGTTACGATCTCTCTCTCTCTGTCTCTGTCTCTGTCTCTCTCTCTCTCTCTCTCACACACACACACACACACACACACAAACACACACACACACATTCTATTGGTTCTGGAACTATAGATTTCCTCTGGAGAACCTTAGTTAATACAATGAATGAACCTGACCTCAAACAATTTATGAAGTACGGGTTTGTGTGTTTGGAGTTTCCAGAGCCAAAGAGGCAGACCCACCTCAGCTCAGAGACTTGACACTTTGCCAGCGATGCTCAGAACCGTGTCAGAGCAAAGGAGCGCATTGCTCAATCTGACCTGCCAAACGGCTGCCCAGGTTTGGAGCCATTAATGCTTCACAGCTGGAGGAATCACCTGGTACCACCAATTCTTGCATGCACCACTTTCCTGCTCTGTGCCCTTCCCCATATATATGTCTTTTGCCTCCAAGTAGGTTGATACTCAGACCATTTTCCTTTGCCTGGATGTTCCCTATTCTAGTACTGAACATCTCTCTTCCTGGGCAAAGAGGGACTGCTTCTTACACTACATCTAAGAGAGAGTTCAAAATCTCTTACCTCTCATTATGTATCTGCTCTACTGCTCTTACATGTAGAGAACTTTGTGAGCGGCAGGCCAGATGCTAGGGCTGCCCTCCAACAAGGACTCTCCCTTGAGCAAACCAGCCAGGCTCTTCAGAACCTCTTTTGAGCTAGACCTTAGCCTTGGCCTATCAGGACTTGACCAAATGCTAACATAGTTTCTAGTAGCTCCTGGCTGTCTCCCTAGGATGACCATGACCCCTTAACTTTCGGACATAAGACTAATTTTGTCTTCAAGGTGCATAAACATGGGTCTTTTGGACCCATGTTTATTCTTTAGAATATTTCTACTGAATTATTAACTTTAATTTTATGAGTTTTATTATACTAAACAATGAGTACTTAACAGGAAAAACCCACAAAAACAAAGTATTGAATTTTTAATAGTTATTGTGTGTTTATAAAAAAATTAAAAATTTCAACATCAACTGATTTTTGGTGTAATAAGTCTGAAAAAGAACAACACAAATAAATTCTCAGATGAACTACAATGAAAATGCCAATGGCACTTCACAAAAAAATTCTTTGCATCAATTATCACACCTAAGGCAGTCTGCACACATGACAACAGCATGTTCCACACACACGTACTGCTTACACTGACAGCACATGTCTTTTGCTTTCTTGCCCTTGTTGTAGGACATACTTGACATCTCATCTCAGTATGTCCTACATCAAGTATGACATCTCACTCATCTCAACCACCAAAACATAACATCTCAGGGCCTCCTGAGGGTCTTACTGCTTTGTCAGAAGGTTCTTATATTATACAGTGTGCAGTTAACAGGAACATAAAATATCAATAAAATGAAGTATTAAATTCTCAATATGTATTGTGCATTTATAATAGGCATCAACATGTTCACATCAGCTATGCACTTGCTTATAAAACCTAAACCTAAATGATAACATCAGAAATAAATTCCTATATGAACTACAGTGAAAATACCAATAGAACTCTACCACAAAAATAAGCTTTGCTTCATCTTACCTTATTTAGCAGGGAAATAAGATGTTAATAATATAAAATATCAAATATGTAATGAGTGCTAAAATATACATCAACATTTTCACATCAGCTGTTTACTTCCTTACAAAAACTAAAAGATGATAACATCAAAAATTAAAACATACTGGGGCTACAGCTCAGCAGCATAGCACCTGCCTGGCAAGTGTGAGGTCTTGAGTTTGATTCCCGGAACCAAAAAAAAAAAAAAAGACAACACAAAACCAAAAACCCGTATGAACTACAATGTAAACACAAACAAAAGTCTACCACAGAAATAAGCTTTGCTTCAACTGTCACACCCAAGGCAGCCTTCATACACGACAAATACATGTTCCATATGCAAGGAACTCTTACACTGATAGCAAACATTTTTGTTTTCCTTTCCTTTCTTGTAGGGCACAGTTGACATCTTTTTTTGTTTTCCTGTTGTTGTAGTAGGTCTTTGTGATGATGCATCTACCTGTTTATCTGTTGGCTCATCAGTGTGTGCCACAATTTTTTTTGCATAGTTCCTTGGCAGAAACATTTTATTTTTCCTCTGCTGTAAATGATCTCTTATGAGTTTCAGTCCCAATCCCCTGAGAGAATTTCTCTGTGATATTTTGCACTTATTATTCTCTTTCTAAACTATCGAACTATGCCATACATGTTTAGGATCAAACAAAACACAGCCATTGGCCAGTGCTTTGTGTTTCGAGAGACGCACTAGTTGCTGCAGAACTCATCAACAACATCTACTCTGCCTTTGATTTGGTAAGAAAGTTTCCATCTCAGACTTCCATTTTGTTTAGATTTCTCTATCAGCTGAGTTCTTATCAGGAGAACCAGCACAACAACCTTCTCCAGGAGAATCAATAGCACTCCATCTTCTCCTCTGGTTCTGCTTTTATGCTGTTGGCAACAATCCTCAGATGGGCCTTCCGTACCTGGCACCCTGCTGATTCAGGTCAGCTAGGTGTTACAAGCTGACCATTAGTTAATCCACAATAGTTTCTACGCAGATATCCTATTTCTACCTCTAGCTTGTGGCCTCTTGAGGGCCTCTTGTGCCTCTTTTTGTATCTGAGGCTTCCAGAAATCTTTTACCGTGGCAACCAGCAGTACATGTTGTCAGTAAATGGCTTAGGAAAGGTGACTATTCAGTGCTTGCATTACATGCTTTCCCTTGACAAACAATAACTCTGCTTCCAAGAGCTTTTAGTGCACAGAGACATACAGACATAAACATGTCTAGGTTTGTCCTGGTGGTTGCTATGTCCTTAGTGAAGTACCTAAGGACATAGATTTCAGAGTCATGGCTGCCTGCAATTCCTTCTGCTGGAGTTCATCTTTTATTTATTACTTATTAATTAGTTTTTATTACTACATGTTTGCAGTACAAAATGTTTACATTCTTTATGTGGAGTTGGTACCAGTGATAAAATGTCTTAATTTCCCTTTTGATCCTCTTTCCTTCCCCTCCCTCCGCCTTCCCTCCATCTCTGGATCCCTTTCCCATTTGAGAAAGAGCTGTCTCCTCACTTTCTATTAGCTCTCTTTTATTTTGCCCTTTGTTTATAATTTAAGTTTCTCCTATAAGAGAAACCATATGATATTTAAGCTAATGTGTCTGATTTTTTTGCACTTAACATTATGGTCTCCAGGTGCATCTATTTTTGTACCAATGACTCAAGTTTATCTTACTTTATGGCAGGGTAGTACTCCATTATGTGCAAACACCACATTTGCTTTGTTCATTCATCTGTTGATGGATATATAAGCTGCTTTTAAGATTTAGCTATTATAAATTATGCTGCAATAAACATTGGTATGCATGTATCATTGTAATATAATGTCTTTAACTCTTTCAGGAAGATATGTAGTAGTGGAGTAGCTGGGTCAAATGGAATTTCTTCTTTTAGTTTTTTGAGAAATCTCAATACTGAGTTCCATAGTGGTTGTACTAATTTACTTTCCCACCAAAAATGTAGATGAGCTCCTTTTCTCCCCTGATAGCCTCATTAGTATTTGTTATTTGATTTCTTAATGATGGCAATTCTTTCTGGGGTAAAATTGAATCTTAGTGTTGTTTATATTTCTCTAATGGTCAAGGATGTCAAGCATTTCTTCTTGCCTTTATTGGCCATCTGTACTCTTTTTCTATGAAGTATCTGTTCATTTTATTTGTGCATTTGATTGGGTCTTTTACTTTTGGAGGGCTAATTTTCATTTAGTTCTTTGTATATTCTAGATATTAGTCCTCTGTCTGAGGAATAGGTGGTAACATTTTTCCCATTCTGTAAGTTGTCTTTTCACTCAGTTGGTTGCTTCTTTTGCTGTGCAGAAGCTTCTTAATTTCATATGCACCCATTTGTTGATTTTTGGAACTATTTCCTATGGAACCGGTATTCTGCTCAGAAGGTCCTTATATACCCCTATGACTTCAAGAGTATTTCCTAATTTATCTTCCAGTAGGTTGTGTTTCTGTTTTAACATTTAGTTCTTTGATCCATTTTTATTTCAGGTTAGTACTTGGTGAGAGATATAAGTCTAGATTTAGTCTTCTGCGTGTGGGTAGCCGGTTTTCCCTACACCATGTACTAAAGAGGCTGTCTTTCCTCTGGTGTGTGTTTATTGGCTCCTTTGTCAAAGATCGAATAGTTGAATGTGCTTGGGGTTGTTTCCGAATTTTCTGTACTGTTTCATTATCTCCATGTCTGTTTCTTGGTCAGTACAGTGCTGGAGTTAATTTTTTATAAAGAAGTCATGGACAAGTTTTCTTCATTTTTCTGAGCCTCATTTTGTTGACTATAAAAGAAGCGTATCACATCCTCACAGGAGAATGGCGGTTCTGAGGATTAAGTGTAATAAATGTACTTGCTACAGGAAGTACCAGTAAATGGCATCAATGAAAAACATCTGCTCAACCACTAAAACATAACATGGATAAACAGCAAGGATAGAGTTGGAGGGGAGAAAGAAAAAGGAGGTGAAACAGAAGTTGGAGCCATTGTGGTGATAAGAACTTTGGGTTAGAGGACCAGGAAAAGATATCTTGGAAGGGCACTAGGAAAAGGAGAAGGAAAACTGTCCTTATTTATTGAGCTTCTACTTTGTCTACTAGATATTTTGTCTATAATGCTTCAATGAATTATCTGAACAGTGCTGTTATAAGACAATTGTCTGTCCCTGCTTACAGGTGTTGATGGTTTCCTGTGCTCATAGACTGTCTCAGAGGCAGAGCTGAGAATGACTCAAACCTGTCTCATTCCAGAGCCATATTTTCTTCACTTGTTCAGTCTCCCTTCCTTTCCCAGAGACAAGTCCAAAAACTTTGAACTTTTTTTGAAGTTTCTGTTACTCTACTGTGATTTTAAAAAGTTTGTGGGATTTGGTTAAGACACTGGCTGCACTTGGAAGGCTCCTTTAACCTGTTTTGAATATATTGGCTTGTGCAAATATCGAGTGCATTTGATTGGAAGGGTCTGAAATCCCGTCTCCAGCCATACCTCCCTGACCGTGCCAGATCTCATCTGAAATTTTACCTAAAGTAGTTTAAACAATGAGAAAATTCACCTTTTCTTATAGTAGAGAATAGCACTTAGGGAAGGCTCCAGACAAAGTATACTAATCCTTGGGATAAGGCTCTGTTTCTCTGTCCTTGTATTTCCCTTGTTGCTCTGGCCAAAAATGTGAGTTTTATCCTAAAGGGGACTGCTCTTAAGCTTTCAAGAGGGCTACCATTAACAGCTCTGACAAATGGCTTTTTAAATTCTGTGCAAGTAAAATAAAAGTCTCTCCATCAGTCATGGACCAAATATTTGTTTTCTTTAGTCTGATTGCACAAGTTAGGTTGTGGGTCCAACCTTGGGCCAATAGCAATTGAGAAGAATGATTTGTACTGATTGGCTTAAGGTACCTAAACCAAACACTAGTAAGGATAGGATTATTGTTATTGGTTGATACTAACCAGGACTCCTTTATGTAGGCAGGATAGGTACATAGACTATATGTAGAAAAAATCAAAATTCTAAAGATGTCATACAAGGTATAGTGTGGGCACAATGAATCAGAATGGATACTAGCTGTAAACAACTAGTTTGTCTGTTTTGTATTAGCTGATTATAAATCCGAAATATTTAACCAACATGTGTATTTTCCTAAGAAAAAGGAAGGGATAATTCATCCTGGGTGGGCAGTCAAACTGATGCAAAATAGTCTATTAACCCAAATGTTAAACTTAGTGATAGCTCCCAACCTCAGTATGCTAGTCTGACTTTCAGTATCTGTGCTCATAGTGATTAGGCATTATTTACTTTTAATTTGTTCTTTAAATTAGTCTAATCCAAAAGATGAACGTAAATTTCATCTGATCCCAAGTCCAACTCATTCTTATGTGGGATCTACTAGCAAGTTAATTCAAATTAAAGCTGCTTAATGCCAAGCAAAATATAACTCTCTCTAACATGTAGGCAGTGTGAGTAAACCTAGGCCCTACTTAGGATGATCTCTCACCCCAAGTAAAAGCTTTATAAAGTCCCCATTCTTTTCTCTGGTGTGTTCAGTCCTTACAAATCCTGACTAATTGGGAACATAGGCAGCTTAAGTTAGTGGCAGGTCTGACTACAGAAGATTTTAAGAGATGTGAAGTTATATCACGTTCAAATGCAGGCAATGACTCCAATTAAATTATGAAGGGCTATCTTGTAAAGCTCCTAATATATATAGGTAAGAATGACTTACAATGGGCTAATCAATTATTTGTATTTAATTCTTTGCTGTGAAAGTGATTGTGGTGGCTGAACACCAGTGCATTCTGCCAATTACTTTAACCTTTCCCCCAGAAATCTTGTTTGCACTATTGATTTGGACTATCGATGCTCTGTCTGAAATAATAAGTTTTTGGTGTGAAATCTCATATTTCATCCAGTCAGTTTTTATTGGACATACAAAAGGGTGTTTGGTGTTTGGGTGTTAGTTATTTGGGAAGTCAGTTGGAAAGAAGAATTATTTTTTGTTATTATAATTATTTTTAAGGAAAATGCAGAGACTTGATCTGTAGGATTATCTGTCTTTATTTTTTAATTGACAAGTAAAAATCACATATTCAGGGGTAAGCTGTCATGTCTTGATATGTATATATGCTGTGGATAGGCTAAGCCATGCATCACATAATATTTCCCCAAGTTGCCCACCCCTAGTCTCTCCTAGCCACTGTTCTACTTTCTGTTTCTATGAATTTGACTTTTTACACATCTAAATGAGATCATGCAGTATTTGTCTTTCTTGCCTAGCTTTTTTTACTTAACGTAATATCCTCTATGTTTGCTCATATTGTAGAAAATGACATGATTTTCTTTGTTTTAATGACTGAATATCCATTTTTCTATTGATGGACACTTAGGCTGAGGCCATATGTTTGCTGTAGTGAATAGCACTGTGTGAACACAGTGAGTGCAAATATTTCTTTGAGATGTGGATTCATTGTCTTTGAATATACCTAGTAGTGATGTTGCTGGATAAAATGATGGACCTATTTTTAGTTTTTTGAGGAATTTTCACACTGTTTTCCATAATGACTGTACTAATTTACCTTCGCCCCCGCAGCATGCAAGGGTTCCTTTTTCCCATATACTTGACAACACTTGTGATCTTTTGTGAGTTGGATAATAGCCATTTTAACAGGAGTAAGATGATATCTCATTGTGGCTCTATTTGCATTTCCCTGATGAATGTTATTTGTTTTGCATTTCTCTTATGTTGGACATTTTTTCATATATCTATTGGCTATTTGTGCGTCTTCTTTTGAAAAAAATGTCTGACGTTCTTTGCCCATTTTTCAATCAGGTTATTTGTTTTCTTATTATTGAGTTATTTGAGTTCCTTATACATTTTTGATATTAACTCCTCAGATACTTAGTTTGCAACACATTCTCTCATTTTTTGGGTTATCTCTTCACTCTGTTGGTTGCAAAAGCTTTTTGGTTTGTTGTAATCCCATTTATCTAGTTTTGCTTTTATTGCCTGTACTTTTGGGTTTATATCCGAAAAGGATATATTTTGTCCACACCCATGTCATGGAGCTTATTCCTATCTCTGGGGTATGTTAAAAGGAAAGTTTACACAATCAGAATGCGAGCTCTCAAGTCAGTCTAGGAAGATCAGTATTCTCAGGGCTGCAGTCTGGCCATGTGGAAGTCCCTGGCTCTGTGACTTGTTTGGGCCTTAACTAGCTCAAAACTAGTGGTTTTACTAGATGAGCAATGGCAAGCATTCATGTTCACAGAGGCAAGACAGAAAACACATGTGAAGAAAGATGCTGTGTAAGAAAACAAAACAATGCAATTTTAGTCTTAATGTGATGTTGGGAGCTACAGAAAGGGGTGAGGTCTGTGGCACAGCACAGCTCCACGTAAAGGAAGCAGTCCGCTCTTAATCTTTAGGCTGAACACAGGCTATAGATAGCCAGGTCTGAATTTTGTTTAAAAGAAGCTACAAAAATCCATGTTTTCATGTGAAATCTTAGTTGTTAAATATTCTGTGAAACAATGAACATGTATGGCCCTACACTCTGTACAAAATGATATTTCCTCCTGGGTTGACTACAGCTTGAAGTTATTAATTTGCAACCCCTAGACAAGATGTACTGAGAAATATGTTCCAGGTGAAGAATGCTATGGCTTGGTGAATTTCATGTGGAAGGTCTCCTCAGAGTCACAACATTGTAGTGAGGTCTTGATGAGCATGAGCATCTGGTTTGCCTTTCCTGCTCCACCCTTGACAGTTAGTACCTAATCTTGTTCACTATTCCCCAGAACCTATTGATTAGAACCTATTGCTCTTCTGAAGGACTCTGAAGTTCTTTCTTGTATTGAGAGGGAACTCCTTGACCAACTTCTACTCTTGGTCTTGATTCTGTCACCTGGAGCAATACAGAACATCTTTGGTCTCTTAGAGCTTGAGACTGCATGAGTCTGCTCCCAGTCACAGAAACATGTCCAGGAGCTGTTTGTTGGATACGGTCAGGGCTTGGGAAGTCTTCTTTGAACTCAGGACTGTGACTGAGCTAAACAAATTTCCTTAAAAGGAATTTAAAGAAAAGCCCCTCCATCATGCTGTGTTAAATGGTGGGACATAGCTTTGGATTGCTGATGGCTGGGCCAAATTTCCATAGAAAGATGGAAAAGAAGTTGGCAGGTGTAAATGGCAGCTCCACAGCTACTCTACTGGGAAGTGAGAGGTGTGCAGGGCTCTACACACTTCCTTCTGAGGGATACCACTGGGAGACCTTTGTTTTTTATGACACTTAAACCAGCAGTATCTTTTGTGCCTGAGCTGTGTCCACTTGTCACTTCATCTAATATAGCATTAGGACACCTTCTCCCCTCACTGGGCTGAGCCTGGGATAATTTTCTCTTGCTCAGCCTCTTGCCAGCCTTTTTAGTGCTAGAACAGAGATGAGGGTTTTCCTAGATGGATGCAGTGAATGAGGTTTCTGCTGTTTGTGACCACGCATGTGTAGTTCAGGGGATGTATAGGTCTGAACCCAGATGAGGGGAGCACACTCTTTAATAGAAGTGGAGAGGTTCAGCACCTGTTTAGAGCTGTTATCAAATGCTCCTTTCAAAATGTGGCTCTGCATTGTAGTGGAGTCTTCATGACATATCACAGGGATAATCTTTCACATGCTCTATGATTCGACCCATAAGGCCAGAACAGGGAAATTAACTAGGTGTAATAAATAATATAGAATCTAGTGAATATTTAGGGTCTGGTAATGATGATAAATCAGGTTTGAAATGTTCCTTGAGGAGATTGTGAGACTCTGAGAAATGAAGCCAGGAAGATTGATTAGAACCTATTGCTGCTCAGAAAATCTACATCAAAAAAAAAAACAAAAAAACAAAACCATACAGGGAGATATTTCCAGGCTAATAGGAAAGGCGAATACAATCCACCTTGGTCTCTGAACACAAATGCCATTGATCATATGGGAAAATGCATAGAAGAGCAAAAGATGCCCCACTGTACCTAAGGGGGTATTGAGTTGATCTCTGATAGCTAAGGATGAACACATTAGGATTTCTCTATAGTTCTCATTTCATCTGAAGCTCTATTTATTTATCCATCCAATTTTAGAGAATAACCCTTATTAAAGCAATAAAGGTTATGCTTTCAATAGTTTCCAACTAAAATCTATTCTACATCTCTTGGTATAAGGATTCATAGCCTACATTTGGATTCACATTGTACATTTGGTGCAGAAGCTGGCTAGGTGGGTAGATTCTGTTACACACTTTGGTATTGAATTATCCTTTTTCATTCTAGTCTAATACATGTTGATTAGTAGACTTAGCAGTACCATAAAATGTCAAACCCTTTGGAAGTTACCTGGGATGAGAGTAGCCTTAATCTTCTAGGATTAAAAAAATTAAAGTGCAAATAGGCTTGAGCATTTGTGAATAGAACAGGAAGCACAAAGAATGCAGATGTGGACAAGAGTGCTAATTAATTGTGAGAAGACCAGGGATATATTTGTGATGGAGTAGAAGATGAATTTTGAGCTCAAAGGGGCCTGGATCCATAACTAGCTGTGTGAACATGAGCAAGTAACTTGATTCTTCTCTGCCTCAGTTTCTGCCTGGGTAAATGGAGAGAATAATTTTGTGTCTTGAATTAAAGAAAATAATGTGTGTGAGGAGATAGTAAGTGTAGCATGGTGGTTTTCTTCTCTGTACCCTTGGCCTTTTGTCTCTAGATATACTTCAGTGATGGTTAATTTTATGTGCCAACTTGACTTGGCCATGAGGTTCTCCAACTGGTCAAGCATGAGTCTGGGCATAACTGTGAAGGTATTTTTGTGTGAGATTAGCATTTAAATTGATAGATTGAGCATCACAGATTGACTTCCTGTCTTAGTTACTTTTCTAGTTGCTGGGACAAAATATCCAACACCCACAAGTTAAAGGAAGAAGGTTTATTTCAGCTCACACTTTATAAAGGTTTCTTTCAGTCCCTAATTGGGTGATTCCAAGGCAGGGCAGCATGGCACAGGAACATGGCAGAGGAGAAATAGTCTATGGCAAGGCAGGTAGGAAGCAGCAGAAACAAGCTTGCCTTTCTCTCTTATCCCATCCAGGCTCCAAGCCTTTTGGATGGTGCCACACATATTCAAGATGGAGCTTCTGTCTTCAGTAAATCCATTTACCCACACCTAGAACTATGCTAATTCCAATCAGTGGACTAATTTAGTAACACACACCACTAATCCCAGTATGACATACTCTAGATCCAGCAAACTCCAAATAGTCCCACCTATGAGCTCATGAGGCTTTTGGGAGATACAGGCCCTAACACCTTCCGAATACGGCTGAGCCTCATCCAGTTAGTTGAATACAATGAAAAGGCTGCCCTTCCTCTGAATAAAATAATTCTTCCTACTAGACTGCCTTCAAATTGGGACATGACCTGTTTTCCTGCCTTTGAATTTGAGCTAAAATATGTGCTCATTTTGGGTCTCTAGTACTGGCCTTATGACCAGCACTGCATATTGGCTCTTCTGGTCCTCAGGCCTTTGGACTTGGCTGGAAATCTTCAGCTTTCTTGGGGCACCAGCTTGCGCACTCCCATCGCAGATCTTGGGACATGCCAATCTCCATGATTTTGTGAGTCAATTCCTTATAATAAATCTCTACCTATCTATCTATCTTTCCATCATCTATCCATCTATCTATCATCTGTCTATCTATCTATCTTTCCAACATCTATCCATCTATTTATGTTTTTTTTTTTTTTTTGGTTTTTCTCCTGTACCGGGAACCAAACTCACGATCTTGCGCTTGCCAGGCAGGCGCTTTTGCCGCTGAGCTAAATCCCTAGCCCCCTATCCATCTATTTATGAATCTATCTTATTGTTTCTGTTTTTCCAGAGAGCTTTTCTAATACAAACTAATTAAGTCTCTTGAGCATCACAAGCATTTAATATTTGTTGGGCAATGTATACAACCAAGGAGTCAGAACACATTCTCTAAAGCCCTAATGGTGGATGGGCTACTGCAACAGTTTTCTGACCTCTTCTGTTTAGAAGTTAGAATCTTTCTTGGGACAGTAGCTGATCATCATTCTGCAAAGAAAGTGTTGGGTGAAAGACATAACCTTTATGTTTCTTTCACGTGTGTGCACATGTTCACCACAGTATGCCAGGAAGAGCTGCGTTAATGCCATGCTTTCCTTCACTCTGCCCATTCACCAAAGCAAGAGGTGGTGCTCAAGCAGGCTACCAATTAAAGATGAGAAACTTGAAAAGTTGCTCTTCTTTTCTCCTTTTAAATTGTGAAATATGAACAGATGCACTGAGTCCATGTAAATAAATTATTTGATTAAACAGGACATCAGTGTGCTCAATGGGTAGACTTGCCAAGAAATATGAGGCAAGCTAGTAATGGTTTTCCTAATTTACTTGAAGATAAATAATGCAGGAAGCTCATCAGATAGATTTGAGTGAATTAGATTCCCCAAGCTGGGGAAGTGGTGATGAAGAGGAAAAATATTGCCTTGAAGCTGGTTTTACTGCTTGAGAAATCTGGAGCTGTGAAAAACCATCTTAAAGTCGCATCACAGATCTGTCTTTAGTGAGAAAAAGAAACTGAAAGTTAAAGAGAAACTTCCTGCTCAGAGTTGGTTCTATTAATCAGCTTCCATACTGGGCGGTCTGTTTAAAGATTGGCCTGTTCAGGCTATTGTGCATTAATGAGGTCCTTCCCCATGGGCCATCCCGTTGTGTGCCTGCGCTGCTTGACAGAAAGTGGATTATCATAAGAAGTAGTCTCATAGATGAACAGTGGTGTGTCCCTGTAAGAGTTTCTAAAAATATGCATGCTGTCTTCAATTGGCTGAAAATTATGGCTGATTGAAGGCAACAGGGGTATTTTATGACAGATAAATATGCTGTTAAGGTGCTTGCTGTCCCTGAAGGGTATGGAATGGACAACCAACTTTGGAACGTATTTTGTTCTCAAACATTTCTCTGACTAAATTATATCACAGCCCTAGAATATATCTACTGGCTACTTCTTTGAGTTGTAAAAGAACAGAACCATTATTACTCATGAACATCTGAGTACAACTGATTAGCTCTGTCATCAAATGGACCCTGAGGGAATGGTGTAGATGTGAGATCTCATGGTGTCTCCTCCCTCCTTCCTCTTTTTCCCTTTCCCCTCCCTCATCCTTCCCTGTCTCTGCCTCCCTCCCTCCTTCCCTCCCTTCTTCCTACCAGTATGTGGCAGGCAAAGTCCTAGGCTGTGGAGATGCAGCAGTTAACATGATAGAAAAAGGTCCCCGCTGTGGGTGTGTATTCATGTGTGTGTGTGTGTGTGTGTGTGTGTGTGTGTGTCTGTGAGTGTCTGTGTGTATGTGTGTGAATGTGGAGAGAGAGAAAGAGAGAGAGAGAGAAGGAAAGGAGGAGACAGTAAAACTTACTGTTTTGTTTATATACATGTATAGTGCTACCTTGGTTCACAAACTTAATTCATTGTACAGTTCTGGAAAAGATGGCATTATGTATGTTTGTGTGGGAAAGATGGCTGTGATTGTTGTCACCCAATGCTGAATTCACAAACAAAAACAAAATTTTACCAAATGTTTCTGTTTGTGAACCAAATTGTTTGTAAAAAAAGTGTTTGTGAACTGAGGTACCACTGTAATATGTGCATGTTATTCTGTTTGCCAGTGAAAATCTTCATTCTGTGATCAACTAGGTATTAGAAGATGGAGTAGAGACATTGAAAAACATGAAGACTTTTGAGAAGCTCCTCACTACCTCAAAGAGTGGTGAAAGGTGGCAAATTACGAAGTGCTAACCTTATGGCCCCAAGAAATATCCGGGTAGGAGAGTCAAGTGGCACAACAGAGAACAGGAAATGATTATTATCCAGATTCCAAAATATTTCTGCAGGATTGAAGGACTTCTTAGGGACATGTTAGGAGTATGTCCTTCCAGTCAAAAAGACTTCCATTGTGTGTTTCAAGGCAGGTTAGTACTGGAGAGCACTGCGTCTTGAGACCACTTGAGTCTCAGTCTAACCTTGATTTAGGTTCTTGGGTTGTGGTCCAGGTCAGATCACTCTTCTGTGGATAACCTGGTATGTTAGCTACCTGTCATTGTAGAAAAATAAGTCAGCTGGTGTATTAATTTTCTATTCCCATGGGGTCATTGCTGTGACTATACCTGACCATGTGGTTCAATAGCCTTTGGGAATGGCTTGTGGGAAGAGTTTGTAATGGTTCAAAGATGTAACTTGAAAAAATAGAGCTGGAATTTCTTAGGCTGTTCTGTATGGGAGATTCTGGTAAGAGCTCAGAAGACCATAAAACCAGTAAAGACTAGGGTTGGGAGGTTTCTACTGGTAACAAGGACTGCACTGGCTGCTGGACTCCAGACAATATGTATTATGGCTTGGGGGAAAGTTTGTTTGAATTTTGCTCACATCCAGAGTTTGCCTAAGACTGAGATTAAGGGCAGAAGATTAACTAATCTCGCAGAAGAAATCTGAAGCTGTGGCATGACTCCCTTTGGGGACTTTTAGTCAGACCTATGTTGAGAATCAAAAGTAAAGAGCCAAAAAGGATGATATAAAACATTGTGAGTTTGGCTAAAAAGGAAGCTTTAGTAAAACTGTGGACTTCAGCGATAGAGCAGAGATCTTGATTGCTGAGAAGCAACAGAAGAATACAAAAGATGGTCTGATGAAATTGGAAATCAATGGCAAAAGAATTGCAAGAATTTCATAAACACATGGAAATTAAATAACACCCTCCTGAACAATCAATGGGCCAAAGATGAAATAAAGAGGAATTAGACAGTTTCTACAATTAAATGATAATGACAATACAACATATTGGAACTTATGGCACATAGTGAAAGCAGCCCTAAGAGGGAATGTATAGCAGTGAATACCCATATCAGGAAAACAGAGCAAGTGCAAATATACAATTATTCCACCTCAAATGTCTAGAAAAAGAATAGGCTAATTCCAAAGCCTGAAAGAGGGAGAAAATTATAAGGATGAGAGCAGAAATTAATGCATTAGAGACTAAGAAAACATTCAAAGAATAAAAGAATCAGTTGATTCTTCAAAAGATCAAGTAAGAGTTGATTCTTCAAAAGATTAAGTAAAATTGACAAATCCTTAACCAACCTTATTGAAAAAAGGAAAGAAAAGACTCAAATCTATGCAGTTAGGAACAAAAAGGGTGAAATAACGATGGTCCTTGCAGAAATCCAGAAGATTATCTATACCTACTTTGAGAACTTGTATTCTAATAAGATGGAAAATGTAGAAGAAGTGGAAATATTCCTAGATATATATGAATTATCAAAGCTGAATCAAGAAGATATAAAAATCCTAAATAAATCACTATCAATCAATGAAATTGAAGATGCAATTAAAAACCTATCAACAGAGAAAAGTCCAAGCCTGGACAGATTCACTATTGTATTCTACAAGAAATATAGAGAAGAGTTAATACCATTACTTCTTAAACTCTTCAATGAAATTGAAAGGGAAACATACTCCCAAATTCATTCCTGGAAGCAAGCATTCCCCTGATACCAAAATTAGAGAAGGACCCAGCTAAGAAAAACAACTACAGACCAATCTCCCTAATGAACATAGATGCAAAAATCCCCATAAGATACTGGAAAACAGAATGCAGCAAATCATCAAGAAGATTATACACCATGACCAAGTTGGATTCATCCTAGTGATGCAGGGTTCATTCAACATACATACATCAATAAATGTAATGCATCATACTAATAGAGACAAGGTCAAAAACCATATAATCATCTCCATAGATACAGAAAAAGCTTTTGACAGAGTCCAGCACCCATTCTTGATAAAAACCCTACAGAAAATTGGAATAGATGGTCTTTGTCTCAATCTGATAAAAACCATCTGCATCGTTACTTTTCTCTGTTGCTGAGACAAAGTACACAATGCCCAAAATTAAAGAGAGAAAGGTTTACTTAGTTCACAGTTTGTGTAAGTTTGTGGCGCATGGCTGGTTCCAAGGAAAAGTGGCACATGGCAGATAGAAGAAGTTCATGGAGGCAGAAAACAGCAAAAGCAACAAGAGCAAAAAGGAAAGGAGAGGGGGAGCAGTCCTCTTTACCTCCCTTATAATTATATGCAGGCTACCCACCACAGAGCAGGTATAGCACTTGCATCCATAATCCCAGCATCAGACCATAAATCACAAACTCTAGAAGCCTGCCTCTATGACTGCATGAGGCTTTAGGGGAGACATCTAGACACAAGCCATAACAAACCAACAGCCAATATCATCCTAAATGGTCAAAAAGTGAAAAGTTTCACTCTAAAATCAGGAATAAGACAAGGATGTCCACTGTTTCCACTCTTATTCAATATAGTCTGGAAACTTTAGCCACAGCAACTAGACAAGAGAAAGAAATAAAAGGAATAGTGATAGGAAAGGAAGAATTTAAATCATCATTGTTTGGGGATGACATGATACTCTACATAGAAGACCTCAAAAGTTCTTCTAAAAGACTGCTAGATTTAACAAGGAAATTTAGTAGCATAGTAGGATACAAAGTCAACACTAAAAAATCAATAGCATTCCTGTACATAAGCAAATAGCTCACTAAGAGAGAAATTAGGGAAACAATATCTTTCACAATAGCATCCAAAAAACAAAATACCTAGGAATCAATCATGAAGGATTGAAAACTGCAGTACTCTGAGAAAGGAGGTTGGAGGGGATATCAGAAAATGGAAACATATCCCTTGCTCTTGGGGAGGAAGAACCAATATAGTGAAAATGGCTACACTTCCAAATCTGTTGTACATATTTAATGCAATTCTGATCAAAATTTCAACACTATATCTTACAGAATTAGAGAAAACAATCCTAACATTCACTTGGAACCAAAAGAGACAGAGCAGCAAAGGCAATTCTGAGTAACAAAATCAAGGCAGGGGCATCACAGTCCCTCACTTGAAATTATACTCTAAAGCTACTGTGATAAAAACAGTGTAGTAGTGGAAAAAAAAATACCCAAGGATCAATGGAACAGATTAGAAGATGCAGAAACAACTCCAGAATACTCAGTCACCTTATTTTTGACTAACACATTTACTGGAAGAAAGGTAGCTTCTTTCATAAATGGTGTTGGAAAAATTGACTTGCACATGCTGAAGATTAAAATTGGACCTGTATCTTTCTAAAGATTTCTAACTAAATTGGAAATGGGTTAATTATCTAAATTTTTTTTCTGGTATCGGGAATCGAACTCATGACCTAGTGCTTGCCAGGCAGGTGCTGTGCCACTGAGCTAAATCCCCAGCCCCTAATGATCTAAATATTAAAACAGAAACATTAAATCTTTCAGAAGAAAGAATTGGTAAAACTCTTGAAGACATTGGTGTGGGCAAAGAATAAAACCCTGACTGCACATTACCTGTCATAAAGCATCAACAATTGGGATCTCATCTTACTAAAAAGCTTTTGCACAGCAAAAGAAACCAACAATAAAGTGAAGAGACAGCACACAAGGTGGGAAAAAATGTTTGCCAGCTGTTCCTCAGACAAACGTTTACTATTGATAATATACAAAGAAGTAAAAAAAATCAGACCTCCCATATATAAAGACTAAATCCAAAAATGGGCATCTGAAATAAATGCACAGTTCTGAGATGAAGAAATCAAACAGCAGGGGCTTGGAATATGGCTCAGTGGCACAAGCACCTGCCTGGGAAGCACAAAGTCTGAGTTCAATTCCTGGTACCAAAGGTGAGGGGGAAAGAAACAAGCACAAACACCAAATAGATATATGAAAAAATGTTCAATATCACTGGTTATTTAAGAGATGCAAATTAAAACAACACTGAGAGTCCATCTCACCCTGGTAATAATCACTATTATAAAGAAACCAACAAACAACAAATGCTGGAGGGACTGTGAGGAAAAAGGAACACTTCTTCACAGTTGGTGGGAGTGTAGATGGTGCAACCACTTTGGAAATCAGTATGGATATTTATTAGGATTAGAGGTCTCACTTGACCCAACTGTTCTCCTTCTGAATATTTTGCAGAAGAATTAAAAAACATCCTACCACAGTGATATATACACACCCATGTTTATAGCAGAATAATTTGTAATAGCAAAATCTTGGAAATAACCCAAATGCCCACAAACCAAGGAATAGATAAAAAGATGTGGTCCTTTTATATAATGGAGTATTACTCAGCTATAAAGAAGGATGAACTGGAGACTTTTAAAGGCAAATGGATGCAATTCAAGTCCATACTCTTAAGTGAAATAAATCAGAGTCACATGAATAAACATTATATAGTCTCCCTGGTATGAGAAGCTGAAAGAGTAACTAAGCTATTATAAATGTACATTAAATCTGGACATAATGTCATGTTTGCTTTCCAAAATTTTTCTTCCTTTTCAAAATTGTTTTAATGATTTCAAGTCTTTTGCATTTTCATATCAATTTTAGAAAAATATGCCAATTAAAAAACTGGAATTTTTGCTAGGGTTAGATTATTAGATCAATGTTTTAGAAAATTATTATCTCCAAGTGTTTCACCTTAAAATGTATTTCTTGAAATCTTCAATTTCTCTGTAATGCTTTCTAGTTTTCTGTATATAGATCTTGTAAATTTCGTGGTGAGATTTACCATTATTTTATACTTTAATACTCTTGTAAACATTGTGTTTTGTTTTTCTTTATCACCATGAAGTGGAAGTACATTGGTTTTCAATTAAACATTAAAAAAGAGATGGCCTGAAGGCATCACAAGAAGCATCGAGTCTCTACCCTTTGAATCATCCAAATTGCAAAAGTGAAAAATGTTGCTCTGAGATGAAAGTTGCAAAGCACCATGTTTCCGAATGGTGGCCGCATAAAGAATTTGTTCCTCAGATTTGGATCCAGACCCACAACCCCTACAGCCAAGAGAAAGAAAAGCCTGGCTACTGCTCCAGCTGACAGCAGACCTTGGCAGCATCTACGTAGTGCTGCTTTTAGATGCACGCAGAATGCAAGATTGTAGGATTAAGAAGGCTTCCACCCTAATTTCAGAAGGCTTAGCAGGACAGGCAGTGTGCCCTGAGAGGGCAGTGTATGAAGGAGTGAGGGTGAAGTCAAAGGTACAGTGGATGCCACAGAAGTTTGGAGAAGCCAGAAACATGGATCATTTAAGGAAAGATGCAAGGAGGGAGCAAAGTGGACCTAAGGGAGAATCCCTGGGAGCTGCTACTGTCAGAAGTGCCATAAGGGCAGAGTCACCCAAGCCATTTGGAACTCACAACTTGGTACAGATTGCCACTGAATGTTGGAAGTGTTTCACTTTTCATTTGTACAGGAGCTCACAGCTAAGAGTTTGTCTTACATCTGTAAGAGTTTGGGACTTGGACTTTTCATAATGCTGAAACTGTTAGGACTTTGGCAACTCTTGGAGATGGACTAAATGCCTTTTGCGTAAAGGAACGTGCATGAGTCTTTGGGGACCAGGGCTGGAATATTATGGTTCTAATGTAATATAATGTTATAGACCTAATACGGGTTCTTATTGATTGTTAAACCTGTGTTATAGTGTATGATAGGATAAGCAACATAATAAGAAAACTTACCTTCTATTCTGGTGAGAGAATTAGTGAGTTTCCATTTGCATGCAGGATAGTTGTAACATGTTAGGTGTAATTAGAAGCAAGTCTTTATATCTGGAGATGGGTTTAAAGAAATGTGTCTGGTTGCCAAGTTGACAAGGGGTGGATTGTAATGGTTGATTCACTGTGTCAACTTGGGAAGTTTAGAAGTTTAACTAAGTGGTTAGCAATTCTACAATGTAGGGGTAGAGGACCTGCCTTAGGGTGGCTGTCTACACCCTAGGATGTAAAGAATCCACCCTAGGGTGAGTAGCCTGCATACAATATAAGGGAAGAAATGGAGCTTGATCCACCCTTTTGCTCTGTTTACTTTTGTGTCTTCTACCTCCATGAACTATTGTCCCCCTGCCATGCCACCAAAACCATCACAAACTGTAAGCTAAATAAACCTTTTTTCTTTAACTTTGGTTGTCAGGTATTTTGTCTCATCAGTGAGAGATAAGTAACTTGAAAGATCAGTAGACATATAAAAACGGAGCCTACACTAGAAGTTGTTCTCTAAATTCCATACCCAAGGACATTTAAACACTTGTACAAATATGTTTGTAGTAGCTCTTTCTTCATAATAGACTAAAACTGAAAACTAGTTTAAATGTCCTCCAATAGTAAATGGTTAAAGTATGATACATCCAAATGATGGGCTACTATTTAGCAATCAATAGGAACAAACTGTCATATGCATCAGCTTGGATGAATATCCATGAAATTATGCTGAACAAAACACAATCCCAAGAAGTTATTATATGACTACCTTTGTACAACATTTTGAAAAGATAAAAATTGGGATAGAAGATGGATTTAGGGGTTGCTGCATGTAAGGGATTAAGAAGATAGGGCCTATGGCCATGAACAGGTAATACCAGGGTACCTTACCACTGGAATTATTAAGTTTCTTTACTGAGATGGTATATACATGAACCCACACAGGTGATAAAGTTGTATGAAACATAAGATACACATAAATAAGCACAAAGAGCATGGGAAACTGAAATAAAATTGACAGACTGTATGAATGTCAATATCCTGGTTGTGATGGTGCGGTAATTTTATGAAATATTATCAGGAGAAACTGGTGTAAGTGTAGAAAGATCTCCCTGTGTTATTTCTTTAACTGCATATAAATCTACAAATATCTTTTTTTGGTATTTCTGGGAATCAAACCCAAGACTTCATGAGTGTGAGGCATATGCTCTACCACCGGATTATATCCTCAACCCCTACAATTATCTTAATAAAGCTTTTAATTAATTAATTTCCATTTCCTATCTGATCTGTGATTCGCCTATCTGGAGCAGATATCTTTTTCAAAATCACCCTTCTTTCTTTCTCCACAACCCAGTGGAAGAGGAGGTTTTGGCTTGGTTAAGTCAATCTTCTCTTTGTAAAAATTGTTCTTCTCAAGTTCCTGCCATTCTTGGGTGAGAGTTTAATGATAGAAAACCCAGCAAGGTGATATATAGAATTTCTTGTCTGAGTAAGTGGGACTTCAGTGTAGCTTCTTCTTACCTCTGGGATGGTCAGTTTTCCATCATGTAAAATAACTTCTGAGGTAAGTAACTTATAAAGAGAAAAGGTTTATTTTGGCTAACGTTTTGAGACTGAAGTTTATGACCAGTTACTCCCATGTTTTTGTACCTATGGTGAGGCAGCACATTATAGTGGGAGCATTTGGTGGAGCTAATCTGCTTCCTTATGACTGGGAAGTAAAGGAGAAAGAAGAGAGTATGGTCCTACAGTCCCCTTAAAAGGGACATCTCCAATGACCTGAGGACCTTCCATTAAACCCTACTTCTTAAATGCTCCATCACCTCCCTGTAGTGCCACCTGGAGTTAAATCCTTTAACACATGGGCATTTGAGGGACATTCAATATCAAACCAGTGAAAAGTAGGTATAGTATACCCTTAGTGTGATAGATTCACTTTTACTGTGGCATCATCATTCTATGTGACTCTGAGGTTAGTGGCACTACTTTCCTATCTCCTACATTAGATCTGGGTACTGTGGCTTGACACTCTGTCCTGTTCACTTATGTTCTGCAGTACAATGGTATTCAGCAAATGTTGAATGTGTGAATGAATTGTTGAATTGGACTTTATTACAGTCTAGTTCCACTTGGAGGAGGAAGAAGGCAGATGCAGTATTTCCCCAAGAGAAATATTAGTGGCTTTTCTTGTCCAGATTAATTTCTCAAGGCTAGGATCATTGTCAACATGATATTGGGTCACTTTCACCCCCAATTTGCATTTCAAAAGTAAGTTCTGGTTGGGCAACTATAAACAAAAATTTAAGAGGAATACGGGGCTACAGACCTAATGCAAAAAGTGTCTTAGCCATTTGGGTCAAGGCAGGTTGTCTCCTGGTTTTTGAAAAATTGGAAAAGAGCTCTGTAATGAATGTTGAAGTAAAGGATTAAGGCGGGAGCCATAATTTAGCTGGTGGCATTTCATTCTCCTCAGGGCAATGGTCCCCTACCCCCTCCTCTGAGCTGTATTTCCAGGGGACCAAGTAATCCAAGATGTTTTGCAAATTCTTTCTGATGGGTTTAAACTACACTCCCATCTTCTCAGCATCTCTGGAAGGCCAACTCTGCATGCAGCAAATAGCCTCATTTCTTCAAATTTTCGAAGTTTCACTTCAAGCATTCTTGAACAAAATAATTTTCAACTGAGTAAAAAATATCAGCATTAATGTCTAATGGACAGTGGTCCAGAAGAAGGAGGATTGGGTTTGGGGCTTTAAAGAGTATGTGGTCTAAACAGCAAAGTTTAGGTCACTGGCCCAATTATTCTTATACACTGGGTGTGAACATCCAGTCTACCCAGGCAGTTGTACTATGTGTTTTTTGGCCTCAATGGGAGAATAACTCTCCAGCTGATAGTTTAATGTGATTAGAAGTGAACAACGATCAAGAAGACTTGCCCCTCATGACTTTTCTTGCATTTGTATAAAATGATGTTCCTTCTCTTTCCTCATTATATTTCTCCTTGCATTGTTCTGGGAATAGGTCACTGGGGCCCTTACCTTGGTGATCACTAGGATTTAGGTAACCTGGTGTGTTAGATGGGTTTAATCTCTAGTTAAAAGGTACACTCACATGGGGGATTGTATTTGCTGGCTTTCTGTCTTTACCTAGACAAGGCATTTAGTAGAGTATTCTTAACATTATTGGAATGGTGATGATGATGGTGCCTATAGGTGAAGTACCAGAAACTCAAGTTCTAGATATGGTGAGCAGTTGTTGAACTATAGACCCCAGTGAGGTAGGGAAGGACAAGGGGTACTATTATAGGAGATCTATAAGGAAACATTGTAGATTAAATTAATGCTATGTGTCCCATGAAGGTATAAGTCATGTACAACCCCAGTGTCCAGAATAATTGGGATAGGAATTTGAGGCATCTGTAGTCTTTTTTGAAAATGCCAAAAGGGTGGAATGGCAGTGGTGGCAGCAAGCACATCTGTCCAGAAAGTCTTACTCCTTGCTCTTTGTAAACTCTCACATACTTCCTCTGACATTTCACTGAAGATGATCTCCCTCCACCAGCCTCTCTTAATCAACTCTGTATTGTGTATGTCAACTCTACCTCTCTGGCGTCTTTGGGGTGAGTCAACTCCCTACTGCATCTCTTAGCTTGTTGCTGGGGATCTGAATTCCAGAGAATTCAGTAAGTCCTTGACTTTTGAACTTTCACAGATATGAGCTGACCTTAAATTGCAAACATTCATAGATTTGAACAAATTGTGGAGTAGCTCACGTGTCTGCAGGACATTGTCACAGTTGTGCTGCTGTGTGCTTATTGTATAGTGTAATTTTGTAGAGTAGTACAGTGCTCAATCAGACCCCAGTATGTCTGGAAGCAAGAGGAAAGGCAATGGTGATGTGGAGGGGACTGCTAGGAAGTGCAAGGCAATATACATTGTATTTTTGTGTCAAAGATGTATGAGACTCACTTTGTCAGACTTAGGAATAAATCTGACTTATAAACATTCTCCTAGAACAGAATTTGTTTGTAAGTCAGGGACTTACTGTACAGAGCTGTGCCAGCAGGTAGGAATTCTTCCTTCCTACAGACAGCACAGTTTGGGGATGTAAGACAAGAGGGAGAGAGATTGCAACTTGTATAATTTAAAAATTCTACTTTATTCCTATGACACATGGTTTGCTGTATTTCAACTGTGTGTAGAACATTGTTGTGATGGATATAGTTTAGAAACAAATTTATAGAACCACTGAATTTACAGAATTTTTTCATCAGTCAGATTTTTCTAATAGGTAATCAAAGAAAAAGCTTTATCCAATAGGTATCTGAATTTTTTTGATATTGAAAAGAGGTTCTGTTTCTCAAATGAAGGGGAGGAATTTATGTAGGTTGAAAGCTACCACTTTTTAGGGGGGATAATTGTCTGAAGTGTATTTAGTGGTTTTAAAGATGTTTTGGACCTTGTTTTATTCTGATTCAGTTGATCTAATTAAAGGAAAAATTATCTCACTCTGTGGTATACTTGTAAAATGAAAAGACTGATTAATCAAAATAAAGTCCCTAATGGAACGGTGACTATGGGCAGGGATAGTCAGTGCCCTACACTGGGTGAAAGTTAATGGAGAGACACTTTTTTCAGGGAAGGGACACATTTATAAGCACTAAAGTTAGACAGCAGTTCTATGCTTTCTGAGGTAATTCAGTAGAAAATTTCAGCAGCATCTGTGTCATCTTATTGCTAAAATTATTGAACCGAGATGTAATCAAGGCTCTAGATCTTACTACCAGTTACACAAAATGTGGAAGAAAGAGAAACATGGTGATTGATAACTCAAAGATGAAATCACCCCTTGGACAAATAAGTAATTTTCTTCAAAGTGTATAGAAAAGAAAAGAAAAAAGGAGAGAAAATTGCTTTGGAGGAAAAGAGACTTCAAAGATTAGTCAAATAAATGCTATGTATGCATTTATTTGGATCCTGACTTGAACACATTTATCATAAAATTGCATTTTTGACACAGTTGAGAAGAATTAAGGCAAGTTATTAGATAATATTAAGAAATTCTTGTTAATGTGGTTTATTGGGATAACAGCCTCATGGTGATGTTAAACACTCTTACCCACTTAGAGATGCACACTGATATATGACCATCATTCATTATCTAGAGATTGGCTCTTGGAAGCCCTGTGGATACCAAAACTTATGATGCTCAAGTCCTTTACATAAAATAGTGTAGCACTTACATATAATCTGAACATATCCTTCCATATATTTTACGTCATCTCTAGATTACTTGTACTACCTACTATAACATAAATTCTATGTAAATGGTTGCATACCACATTGTTTAGGAGTAAAATGAAAATAAAAAACTCTGAGCATGTTCAGTCCAGACACATTTCCTCAAATATTTCCAATCTGAAGTTAGTTGAATTCATGGATGCAAAACCCACCTACCGACTAAAATTATGGATAAAATGAAAGAATTTCTAGGTAAACTTTGGAAAAAAACAATAAAAGAAGAGTGGTAGAGATGAAATCAAAATGGTAGAATTGTCAGTAATTTTTTAAACTGGGGATAAGTACATGGGGTTCATATTCTTTCTATTTTGTGTAATTTTGAAAATTTCCACTATAAGTGGTTAAAGAATAATTTAGAAGTGATCTAGTTTTTACATGTAGACCTCAGAGAAACAAAGCATAGAATAGGTCATGCCTCTCACTAATGCTTCTTTTTTTTTTTTTTTTTTTTTTGGTTTTTCTCCGGTACTGGGAACTGAACTCACGGCCTTGCACTTGCCAGGCAGGTGCTTTTGCCGCTGAGCTAAGTCCCCAGCCCCTGATGCTTCTTAAGTATACATTTGTGGATGAATATAGGATTAAGAGATGGGGATGCTAGAGACATAGTTTGGCCTATCTTACCTGTGGGGAATGGGCACAGAGAGAGAGAGTTAGAATGAGAAGTTAAGGGAAATATGGGAAAGCTGGTGCTAATTTAACTGTTTGACTTGGGCCACATAAGTACTTCTCTTTCTCATTTTTAAAATTGGTACATACTTGTCATGCATAATTATTACATTCATCATGAGGAGTTGATACAGTGGTACCTTGGTTTATGAACTTAATTTGTTCTACAATTTTGGAAAAGATGGCCATGTTTGTGTTCATGCAAGTGTCTTGGTTACTTTTTTCTCATCGCTGGGACAAAATACCTGACATCCAAAATTAAGGAAGGAAAAGTTTATTTCACTTACAGTTTGTGGAGGTTTCAGTCCGTACTTGGCAGATTATAAGGCAGAGTGGCACATGGCAGAGGGCTATAGCTCATGGCGGCAGAACACAGCAAAGCAACAAAACACACCAAGGGAGGAAATGGCCAGAAGCACCCTCTTCCCCTCCCTTACCTATGCAAACTACCCACCCCAGGGCAGGTGTAGCTCTCATACCCATAATTAATCAAACTGTGAAAGCCTGCCACATGACCGCATGAGGCTTTGGGGGGACACCCAGACACAAACCCTAACACAAGAAAGATGGCCATGGTCATATTTGTCAGCCAATGTAGTTTGCAAACAAAAACAAAATTTGCCAAAGTATTTTGTTTGTGAAGCAAATTGCTCACAAACAAAAGCTCTCATGCACTGAGGTCCCACAGTACATGTACACGGCATATCTTAATTCTTCTTTTTCACCCCTTTCTCTCCTCACTCCTTCTCTTGGACCTTTGTGTGTGTGTGTGTGTGTGTGCATGTATTTTTTGGTACATGTTAAGGGTACATAATGATCACGTTCCTCTTAGGGACTTCATACATATATACATGTCAAAATTCCCTTTTTTATTTTATGGAAAAAAGGTAAAACAAAATTTCATAACAAGATGATAGGAAAATAACAATAGTTAATACATTGCATATTATTATCTTTAAAGCAGTTACTCAGAGTACAAGATAAAAAAATTTCCAATCAATATAAGCACAAACCTTCCTTTCCTATGAACTGAGACACTAATAGTATAACTTAACTTGCATTTTTTCTTTCCCCTTCCTTTCCCCTTTTACGTATTTTAGTTATTTTTTTCTTTTAAACAATTTCTTCCCATTTCACAATATCTATTGTACATTTTAGACCTTATTTACTTGTTCATTTTCTCACACCAGGGAGATAATACGTTGTTTACATATGTGAGTCTGATTTACTTCACTAATGAGTATGGTCTCAAGTTACATCCATTTACCTATAAAAGTCCTAAATTTATCCTTCTTCATGGCTGAGTAGTACTCCATTGTAAAAAAATACCACATCTTTTTTACCCATTCCTCGGTTGATGGGCATTTGGTATGTTTCCAAGATTCAGGTATTATAAATTGTACTGCTATAAACATTGGTGCTCATATATTATATATCACTGTGGTATGATGTTTTTAGTTCTTCTGGGAAAATACCCAGAATGAGAGTAGCCAGGTTGAATGGGACCTCTAATCCTAACTTTTTCAGGAATCTCCACACTGATTTCCAGTGGTTGTACCAGTGTACACTCCTACCAGCTATGGATAAGGTTTCCTTTTTCCTCACAGGCCTGCCAGCATTTACTTATTATTGGTTGATTTCATGATGATAGCCATTCTTTCTGGAGTGAGATGGAATCTCAGTGTTGTATTCATTTGCATCTCTTGAATGACCAGTGATGTTGAACATTTTTTCATATATGTATTTGCTGCTTGTATTTCTTTATCTGAGAAGTGCATATTCACTTCAGGCACCGATTTTTGGATTGTATCTTTGCAAAATTTCCTTTTAAAAAAATCTCCCTCCCTCCTTCCTACTCTATCTCTTGGTTTCCTTCCCAGCTGCTAAAGATCTCTCTTGGTATTTCCTATTGTCCATCTTTTATTTCCCTCTTCATTTATATTCTGCACTTCTCATATAAGAGAAGCCATGCAATTAAGCTTCTGTGTCTGACTTATTCACTTAATAGTATGTCCTCAAGGATTATCATTCCAGAAAGAATGACTAACCTCAAGAAATCAGGTAATAACAAATGCTGGCCAGGCTACAGGGATAAAGAAACTCATCTTTATTGCTGGTAGAAGTGTAAACTTGTGAAACCTCTGTGGAAATTGTATGGAGATTCTTCAAAAAAGCAAAAGTAGAAATTCCATTTGATCCAGATATTCCCCTTCTAAGTGTCTTCCCCTAAAGAGTTAAAGATAATATATTACAGGTATATGCATGTATACAGCAGCACAATTCACAATGGCTAAATCTTGGAAGTGGCTTATCTGGCCATCAACAGATAAGTAGATAAAGAAAATGCAGTCTTTACACCTAATAGACTACTATTCTGCCATAAGGAAAGATGAACCTCAGTCATTTGTAAGAAAATGATACTGCTTGAGACCAAGAATCAGAATTGTCCAGTGTATCTTTTCAGATCATAGTGCAATGAAAGTAGAAGTCAATGGTAAAAATGAACCCACATGGAAACTATGAAAACACATGGAAGTTAAACAAGAGGGTATTGATTCTTTTGCATTTACTGAAGCATGATTTTTTGGTTAGCATGCAGTCTGTTTTTGAGAAAGTCCTGCATACTACTGAAAAGAGTGTGTATTCTGTTGTCATTGAATGGAACATGCTGTAGATGTCTATTAAGTCCACTTGTTTGAAGGTTTTTGTTCAACTCTGATATTTCTTTGTTGATATTTTGTCTAGTTGATTTGGCTATTTGTGACAGTGTGATATTGAAATCCCCCATTATAATTGTGTTGCTGTATATCTGAGTTTTAATGTCTATTGAAATTGTTTCATGGTGTTTGGTGTGTGTTTATAATTGGTATCTCTTTCAGTTGAATTGCTTCCTTAACCAAAATGTAGTAATTTTCTTTGTCTTTTCTGATCAGTTTTGGCTTGAAATCCACCTTGCCTGAAATTAGGATAGCTATTCCTGCTTTTGTTCAGGTTCCTACTAAATGGAGTATTGTTTTCCATACTTTGATTTTTAATTTGTGAGTTTCTTTCTGAATTAAATGTATCTATGATTTGAATGTATTTATTATTTGAATTAAATGTATATTCAGAATATATACTGCCTACCACGGTTTTGTTTCTTGGTCCATTATATCAATATGTGTCATTTGATTGGGGAATTGTAGCCATTCACATTGAGAGTTATTACTGAGAGGTATTGATTTATTCCTGTCATTGCACTTTTTTCCTGCTGTTGATTTCCTTATTTTTTCCCTTCTGGTTAACTGTTAACCTTGCCAGGTGTGTTCATTCTATATGACTTACTGGCATTGTTGGCTTCCTAGTCTCCTTTTAGGAGATTTTTGAGATGTTTTTGTAATGCTGATTTGGTGGTCATGAGTTTCATGAAGTGCTTTTGTCATGGATATTCCTCATTATTCCATTGATGCTGAAGGAAAGTTTTGCTGTGTATATAAGTCTAGGTTAGAGACTGTTATCTTTTAGGGCTTAAAACACTTCATTGCAAGGTCTCCAGGCCTTTAAGGTTTGTGTTGAGAAGTCTGTAGTAATTCTATTGAGTGTAACTTTATGGGTGATGTGGAGAGGTTTCTCTTTTGAGGGAAGCTGTTTGGGAGGATATATGCCTCATTTATCTTGATCTTTATTTATTTCCCTAAATTTGGAATGTTTTCTGCTATTATTTCTTTTTTTTAAAATTTTTTTTTGTTTTTGTTTTTGTTTTTTTTCCTCTGGTACCGGGGATTGAACTCATGACCTTGCCTTTGCCAGCCAGGCGCTGTGCCGCTGAGCTAAATCCCCAGCCCCCTCTGCTATTATTTCTGTAAGCAGTTTTGTTAATGCCATTGTGCTATCTTCTGATTTTTTACTTACTCTGATTAATCTTAGATTAGTCTTCTTGGCATCATCTAGCAGCTGTTGTACCAATTTTTAATTTTCTCTTGTTGTTTTTAAGGTATTGCTGAGTAGTTGGTCCTTGGAAACATCCCTGTTTTCCAATTCTAAAATTTCGTCCTCATATTGGATCCTTCTGCTGTCCATACTTTTAATATATTTTTAATCTCCTGGATTTCTTTCTTTCTTTTTCTTTTTGTACCAGGAATCCAACTCAGGACCTTACGCTTGCCAGAAAGGCACTTATGCCACTGAGCTATATTCCCGGCCCAAATCTCCTGGATTTCTGATTGAAACCTTTTTATGGGCACCAATTCTTTGCTAAACTGGTCATTTATATTTTGCATTCCTTTGTTTAGCTCAGATAGCTTTTTATTAGGGTCTTCTGAAGGCTCCTTGATTATTTTGTTTATTACTTCCATGATCTGTTTAGTTATGTCTTCTGTGATTCTATTGAGCACCTTTTTGATTTTATTTTTAAACCTTCTATGTTATCCTTTCTGTTAATTCAGGTGTATGAATTTTTTATTCTCTTCCTTGATGCCCCTTGCTTGGCTTTGGCAGAGTTGGAACTTTTTGGGAACATTTTGTTGCCTTATCTTCTCATGTTTTATTGTGTTTTTTTTGGTGGGGGAGTACCAGGAATTGAACTCAGGACCTCATGCTTGCCAGGCAGGTGCTGGGCCACTGACCTATATACCTGGCTTGTGGTTTGTTTTATGCTGAGGTTTGTGGAAGTTTTTTTTATTATATGGATCTGTTTAGTTAGTCTGCTTTTCAGTGATGTCCTTTGGGCATGGTTAACTATAGTACTTGCCTCTGTTAATTTTGGAGAGGAGAATGCAGGGCAATTGGCTCAACACCTAGTTCTCTGGGAAGGAAACCCAGTACTGTTAGGGTCACAGAGGTAGTTTGAGTGTTGGCATACAAGAAAACCCATTAATAGCAACAATTACATGACTCTGGTGTTATTAAGTGAATTAGCTACAATAATATTATTCAAGGGAAATTGTTTGTTGATGTACTATAATAACCAATGAAGTAACCAACCTTAACCATAGAAAAGAAATCCACAATCACTGTATAAACACTAAAATAACCCAGATATTGATTGAAATACAGCTAATATGTATTAAATGCATCCACTACATCTGTGCTAATGGTAGAAAAGAATTCAACAATATTTATATAGACAGAGTTAACTAACTATATGAAGATTAATAAAGCTTAATGGTTAAATTATTGGGTGTTGGGCATGGGAGAATGAAAGAAAATAATGGAAAATCTACACTGTAGGAGATGAGAAGAAAGTGAGGAGAGTGAGGAAAAAAAGATCCTATTAAGGCGTAGAAGGTATTTGTATAATTTGGTAAAGGTAACAGAAAAAAAAAAAAACAAATGACAACTATAAAAGAGAAATAGAAGGAAAAAATTATGAGAATTAAAGTAAGAAAATAGTTGAGGGGAAAAATTCAAGGAAAAAGATGGCAAAGTTAAAAATAACAAAAAGGAAAAAGTAAAAAGAAGAAAAAAAAAAGGAAAGAGGATGAAGCAAAATTCCCCAAGCCACCATAAACCAGTGAAGAAGAGGAAAGGAACAAAAACAAATGTGTCCAAGAATTTCTCTGTGGTTTTGAATGAGTGGTTTCAATCTGGGATCTGCAGTTTTGGTGTCTAGTAATTCTCAGTTTTCTACACCCAGCCCTAAGAGCTGTGGTATTCAGTGTCTCCTCTATTCCTGAGGTTCTCCTGTTTACTCAGGCTGTGGCAACTTCGAAGCCAAGATGTGTCCCCAGTCCTGATGGTAGATAAGGAAGGCAGTCGGACTCCAGATCTGTGCTGGATGAAGACAGTGGGGTGAGGTCTTGAATACTCAGTGCCAAGACTTTCAGACCCAGTGCAACACTGCCTGGGCCTGGCCTTTAGCTGTGTGTTGTGGGGGCCTGTGTCCTTCCCAGTCTGGCCTGAGCTCAAACCCTTCAAGGATCTCTCTCAGCCCACTCCCTGTCTGCAGCTATCTCCCATGGCTGTCTCTTACCCAGTCACTGTGGGAGAGTAATGATATGTGGGTATCCTGTAGTTGTTCTTTGTCCCAGATTCAAACAGTGGTTTGGCAGAATGGCACCCAACCTTACACTCTTTCCAGGGTTGTGGTAGGCACCAGCACTGGGATCCTTCTCCAGCTGTTCCCTGTGAGGGAGCTGCTTTCTTTTTCTTTTTCTTTCTTTTTTTTCTGGTACCGGGAATCAAACTCATGACCTTGAGCTTGCGAGGCAGGTGCTGTGCCACTGAGCTAAATCCCCAGCCCCGGGAGCTGCTGTTTGAGCAAAATCCTGCACTGTCCTGCCAGACCACAGCAACCCCCAACCCAGTCCCACCACTGTTTCTCCCTGGAGACCCCTAATGCGGCCGGTGCTCACTTTGCTTCCGCAGAGTCAAACTGGGAGCAAGTCTGCACTGCGTCATTCCCACCTCTGCAGTGCAGTCTGTCTCTTCAACTTCTTGTCAATTATTTCCTGATTCCCAAGGATCTACTTTTCTGTCTCTCTCTCTTTATTCTTTTTTAAATTTTAAAAGTGAAAGAACAAAAACATATTAACAAACAGACAACCATTTACAAAGTAGCACAAGAACAGTACAAGCAACACTGAACTGCATACAAGGTGACAAGGAGTTAACAATAGTTGCTGTATTACATATTGATAACTTCAAAGTGGTTACGCAAGAAAACAAATACAGTCATGCAAGATTGATCAAATAATTAATCATTAACTGTTCCTTTCAATAAAGCTATATAAGTCAGTAGTACAACTATGTTAGGTATCCTGTATATACATATATACATAGTTTTCCCCTTCTTTCTTTTCTCTTTTCCCTCTGTCTCTCTCTTATTTTTCTTCCCCAAGTTGTTATTTTCCAGTGTCTGGATTCCAAATCTTGGAGAGGCTGAATTGCTGCCACTCAGCACTCTGCCATATTGAAACCCCTCTTGTTTTCCTTCTCTTTTTCTTTGAGACAGGGTCTCATTATGTAATTCAGGCTGGCCATAAACTTGTAATCCTCCTGCCTCAGCCTCTCAAGTGCTGGGATTACAGGTGTGTGCCAATATGTCTAGTTTGGGCTAGGTGTATTTCTCATGTGCTTCCTCTTTCTGCTAAACTTGGAATGAGAGACTGTGTCTTAGTTGTTGATCTGTCATCAGTACTGGGCAGAGTGTCAGGACAAAGCTTGGTAACAATAAATGTTGACTTTATGAATAATTAAATTTTGATGCATTGGCATCAACTTTTATATGAGTGACCTAGTTAAGGTTTTAGCAAATAACCAATGCAATGAGTAAGTTGATCTAAACAAATCCTTGATGTTGAAGAGAAAATGGCCACTATTAGGTATCAGGAACATTATGCTAGATAAATGCAAGTCATCTCCATTATAGTTAGAAGCAGGCTGTTTTAGAAACGGAGTCAGTGTACCATCCATGCAGTTTCATGAGTCCCCATTATGATCTCCCTGGTTATAACAAGCTTTTATTGAAGCTAAAATACTACTTTCCTAGGGGTAGTATTACAGGCATGGAGATGTGAGATTACTTACAAATGAGAAGACAAAATAAGCTTCAATAAAATAATTTCCTATCAAGTGTAATAAACATGTACAAAGTGATTATTAAGGACCTTTGGGGCCACATGAATGAGCTATGGAGACAATTAATTGAGATTTGGGAAGGTGAGGGGAGAGAGACAGACAGAGAATGAGAATGATTAAAGACAAATGCAAAGAAGAGAGGAAAATAAAAAATGAAGAAAAAAAGAGGAACAAGTATGATAGAAAATTGCCCTGTTATTCTGAGGCAAGAGTGAAAGGAAATCTAATGAGTTTCTTTGCTTTCAGTTTTAAAAATAAGACATATTTCTCAGATATGAAATGTGGTCCATTATCTGTCAGTGCTGCTCTGAATTGTCTTTAGGCAGGAAATGTATGCTATAAAATAAACTTCAAACTCTGTACCTCCTCCTTTTTAGGGATGACAAAAAATCTAGCTTGTTTGGAAAATTGGTTCTTAATGATGGTATTTTTCTAACTTTACTAGAGAAATTCATTGAATAATTGTGTGTACTTTGTGTGTGTGTGTGTGTGTGTGTGTGTGTGTCTGTGGGTGTTTGTTCATGTGTGTGGGCAACTGTGTGCTATAGTTCAGAGATTTTATGATGAATGTTTTTAACGTCTCTGAAGCCAAGTGTGAGTCAGGGTTTAATTGGAAGCTTTCTTTTTCTTTCTTGATAGTTCATAAGATAATGTCATATATTATAATCAGCTGTATTTTAGATTGATTGTGATTTGATTTATTTGATGTAGGGATGGAAGAGGAAGAATAAAGAAAAAATTGGAGAAAATGTGATGCCTTGCATGATGACATAATTTAGAAGTAAAACTTTTTTAAACTTCAATTGCTATTGTTTGTGTGACTGCACTGAGATTTGGATGTGGTTTGTTCCTCAAGGGGTCATGTGTAGGAAGCTTGGTCCCAGGTGGTGGTACTAAGGGACAGTAAGATCTTTAGGAGTGAGGTCTATTGGGAGGTGGTTGGGTCACTGAGGGCTCTGCCCTCAGTTGGGATTGGTACTGGTCTTGCTGAGGGAGTAGTCCCTTGAGCATGGTTTGTTATAAAAGAGTGAGCCTGTCTCCTGCACCTCCCTTGTTTTCTATGTGATCTCTTCCATCCACACATTATCCTGCCATAAAGCCGTCTAATATGTGACACAATTGAGGGGGCCTTCCCTAGAGGCCCAACCATGCCACCACTGAAGTATGGACTTTTGGTCTTTAAAACATTGAGCTACATAAACCCTCATTTCAAAAAATAAAGTACCAAACCTTAGGTATTTTGTTATAGCAAAAGAAAGTGAACTAAGACAGATTATTTGGAGATAAAAATCCCATTTGCTTATATTCTTAGGATGGATTCATGAAGACTGTTAAATGATTCCATCTAAATGCTCCTTCAACCCCCTCCCTTTCTCTGTTTCTCATATACTTTAGGTTTTGGCTTTCTGAGCTTCGCATTTACATCTTTCCTAAAGATGCACACAACTTAGATTAGTTGCTGCTTTAATGAACTGTGACAAGATATGAGAGCAGCACAGGCCTGTACCATAAGCTGGGATACAGATGTCCCTTAATACCTTAGAGAATATCAGTGCTGTTGAGTCCAAAAACATCAAGCACGCCACACAGTGCTTCTGTCTCTGTTTCTCACAACTGACTTCTGGTTTTCTGGGCACGTGCTGATGCTAGATCCCAAGTCATGTAAGCATCAGCTCAGCAGCTGTGAAATAAAGGAACTTTGGCTCCCTTCCACAGGAGGGAATTGCTTTTAACCCCTCCGAGCAATTCCTTTTGATCCTTTCTACAGCCATAGGCTTCTAGATTTTCACTCAGAGATGAAGATATTAACCACAGCAGGCTTAGTTGGCATGTCATCCATCACACAGATGGAGAGGGAGTGAAGCTGGAAACCCCCAGAACTGACACTCTCAGGTCAAGAGTCTTGCATGTGGAGTTGTGATGCCGGATCAGGCATGTCTTTTACTTGTTTTTGTTTCATGTACAGCTGAACTCAGTTGAACAGGTGATAGTCTGTAATGAAGGTGGTTTCAGCAGGGTCTGAGGAAGAGGTTGAAGGCATATCTCTAAATATTGGTAGCTGATAATCGGCTGATGAGATAATAGAAGGCGATAACATATAGTATGTGACTGTATCTATCACCCAAACAACCAGCAAAAATCAGCAAAAAGTATTCATCTAGTCAGTTGAATAAATTAATATTTACAAGGCTTAAAGCTTCCGGATATACGCCCATTGTGGACAATAGGTGCTTCCTGAAGCATCTGCATTCTAATTTGGTGACATTCACTTGTGCTGCATGCAAATGTCTTTTACACATCTGTATAGTTACCAGTTTTATCAGACTCAGTCTTTTCTCTCCAGAAACCAAACAAAATGCTACCTCCCTCTTGCAAAGATTTAGTCATTGACAGAAACATAATTTTACCTATCCAGTGTGAGAAATGTTGACACTGACAAGAAGATAGTACCTTTTACCTTTGAAACTGTTTTATAGGAAGCAATTTAAGCTAAAATAGCTTTTTCTCCTATTTTTCTTGGCTTTATCAGCAATGATTATTCTCTTTGCTGCTCTAGTGGGTCTGCTTTGTCGACCCACACCCAAAGTCCTTGAGACAGAGCTACTTGGGTTACGGATTAAAATGAGGATTATAAATCCAAAGGCCAAGTCTTAAGGTTGAGTGCCTAATGGCTCTAATGCAAGGGTTTAGTGTCCCAGCAAAGTTAGCTTTGTAGTTGTATAAGGTTTAGGAGATAAAAATCCCCATTGTGTTAACTGCTCCAAGGCTGGTACTACCACTCTGAGCATCAGCATGCTGAAGTTATTGCAAGGAGAGCTGCCCAGCCCTGAAGTACATGGGAGGAGGAGGGAAGAGCAAGTTAGGAAACTACAAGGGGAATAATACTGGAGGGTGCCCTATATCTACACTCCCAATTAAAGGCAGATGGCTTGGTGGTTAAAGGGTTCCTTGGGAGTCTCCTTGACTGACTTGAAATCTGGACACTCTTTCTTACTAGTTCTGTGACTGTTGGAGAGCTTCTGATACCCTCCAAACATCTTTTGTAAAATGAGGATAATAATGATTTCTACTTCACTAGGGGCTTTGATGATAATGCAGGTAAACCACTTAGCTTAGTTCCTGTAAGCACTCAATAAATGTTATACTAGTTTTTTATTCTTTATCACTCATGGCCATCTTTCTCATCCAACTGTGAGCTCTCCCAGAATGAGATTTCTAACATATTCATCAATGAACTGCCACATCTTTCTTTATCTCTTCACGACCTTAAAATAGCCTTAAAGCAGTCATTTCCCTTGCTTCTAGCCTGAGGTCTCCTCAGACTTTGCTGGCTGTTCCTTCCCCGTTTTCTTTGTTGTATTTTCCCACTAGGAAAATAGCTCTAAAATGTTATAGTTGGCTCTAAAATGTACTCTGACAGTCTCATGCGTTCAAAGGTGATTGGATTAGGGGGGTTCTAACTTCATCAGTGTATTAATCCATTGGTGAGAACATAATTTGATGGCATTATTGAGAGATGGCAGAAATAGCGGATGGGGCCTAGCTGAAAGGTCAGGACCATGAGGGAATGACCTTGAGGACTATATCTTGTCCTCTGGCTTCCTTTCTCTTGGTCTCTTTATATTTCTTTCTGCTTCCTGGCTGCCATGAGGTGAGCATCCTTCCCTTGCCATGCCCTTCCATCATGATGTTTTTGCCTTGCCACTGGCCTAAAAGCAATGGAGCCAGCTAGCCATGGACTGAAAGCTCTGAAACCATTTGCCAAAATAAATATCTTTCCCTTTAAGCTACTTTTATCAAATATACACCAGTACAAATGTACGTTGGTACATTAACTGTTTCCACTCCTTCTTCTCCCCTCCTCCTTCCTGTTTCTCTATATTCCCAGATTCCATTCCCTCTCCACAAAGCTTTATCTCCATGTTTTGTGTCATCTTTATTTTGTTTTGCTCTTTAGTTCATTTATACTCTGGGTTTATCATATGATAGAAACCACGTGAAGAGGAGGACCAAGAGGAAGAGGAGTAGATACAGATTATTCAGCAGTGCCTAGCCCAACCCCTGCAAGAGGATGATTTTGGAGTCACCTGGGTGGAGGCCTTTGCAAAACCCACATCTCAGGTAGAAGAGGTTGAGACATGGGTGGTGAAGGATTTGGCTAAAGTTTCAGTGAAAGAAAAGGTAAAGATGCTGTGAAAGGTATCACCAGAGCTCTTGGAGCTGACATAGGCCCGAAGGTCAAGTTAAGAGAAGTGAAAGATGAACTAGAACCATTGTTAAGGGGCTGGGGATTTAGCTCAGCGGTAAAAGCGCCTGCCTGGCAAGCGCAAGGTCGTGAGTTCGGTTCCCGGTACCGGAGAAAAACCAAGAAAAAAAAAAAAAATAGAACCATTGTTAGAGTTGGTTAGGCAAGGAACCATTCCTCCCCGCAAAGGAAGACAATACTTGTGGACCAAATATAATCTCTATTTGAACTGTTCCAACATCAGCTTTTATTTGATCCTGAAAGCTAGGAAAGTCCCTGCATATGGACATCCTGTCATAGAGAGGCTTGTTACCTTCTGAAATCTGATCAACAAGCTGTCAGTTGTGGGTCAGAAGCTGTCCTCTGAAGTTTGACATCTACTTACACTTAAGAATTGTGCTGTAAAGAAAGTACTGAACACCAAAGCCAAGTCAAAGTCTGCTTCAGAGGCTTCTGCTTGTGGAAATCTCTCTGATGATTTAGATTTTGATGAAGAAGCTGCACTGAAATACTATAAAGAAATAGAGGACAGTCAAAAGCTAAAGAGAAAGAAAGAAGAAACCAACATAGAAGAACAGGCTCTTGAAGATCAGAATTCAAAGATAGCCATTACCTATTAGATTGCCAAAAATAGGGGACTCGCACCTTGGAGAAAAAAGATTGATTGCAATCCCAGAGTGAAACAGGGAGAAGTTGAGAAGAGCCAAAATTCGAAGAAGACACCAGGTTTGTGAGGTTTGAAGAAAAGAGCAGCATTATAGTGGTGAATTATTGGGCATCTGTGCTGGAGTTAAAAACAGCATTAAGCTTAAGTAAAATATTTCCTTAATTAAGGTTTTCGGCAATCATGTTAGATTAACAAATTTTTATTTTTAACTAAAAAACTCTATGTGATCTTTAGCCTTTTGTGTCTGATTTATTTCACTTAGGCTTTGGACTCAAGAGGTGTCCATTTTCCTACAAATGGCTCAAATTTATCCTTTTTTCCTGCTGAGTTGGAATCTGTCATGCATATACACCATATTTTCTCTATGCATTCATCTGTTGATGGGTGTATAGGACTGTTAGCTGTGCTTCTATAAACACAGATATGCATGTATCACTGTAATACAATTACTTTAAATCTCTTAGGAATATACCTAGAAAAGGAATAGCTGTGGAATTTCTAGTTTTAGTTTTTTTGAGGAATCTTCATAGTGATTATACTAGTTTACATCATCACTAACAATGTAGAGGGGTTACTCTTTCCCCACAGCCTCACTGGCCCCTGTGGTTTATTTATTTTTGATCATAGCCATTCTTTCTAGGGTAAGATAAAATCTCAGCATTGTTTTGATTAGTTATTTCTCAGACGGACAAAGGTACTGAACTTTTTTTCAATGTACTTATTAGTCATTTTTACCTCTTCTTTTGAGAAGTGCATTCATTTCAATTGTTCTTTTTTAAACTGGGTCTTCAATTTTGTTTTTTGGTGGAGATCTAATTTTTTTGAGTTCTTTATATATTCTAAATGTTAGGTTTCTGTCTCAGGAGTAGGTGGCAAATTTTTTCCCCACTTTGCTGGTTATCTCTTCTCTCCATTATTTCTTTTGTGGTATAGGACTTTTAAATTTGATATAATCCCATTTGTTGATTCCTAATGTTAGTTTTTGTGCAATTGGGTTATGTTCTGAAAGTCCTTGCCTATATTTACGTCTTCAAGAATTTTACCTATCTTACCTATCGTAAGATCTACATCCATTTTGATTTGATTTTACTATATGGTAAAAATATGAGTCTAAATTCATTCTTTTGAATGTAAATAACCAGTTTTCCAGTACCATTTGTTAAAGAGCATATTTTTTTCTCCAGTGTATGTTTTTGGCTTCTTTGCGGAAGAGCAAATATCTGGAGGTGCCTTGGGTTGTTGTTGTTTCCTGACTTCTCTTCCACTGTCAACATGTCTGTATTTGCATCAGTGCCATGCTGTTTTTATCACTGCAGCTTTGTAATATAACAAGCCTGGGATTGTGATGCCTCCTGCTTTGTTCTCGTGGATTGGGATTGCTTTGCTTATTCTAGGTCCTTTCTGGTTCCACATGAGTTTTAGGATTGTTTATTGTAGTTCTGTGAAGATGCTGTTAGTATTTTGAGTGAGATTTCCATAAAGCTATGTATATTTTTGGTAATGTGGCCATTTTAATAATGTTGGTTTTGCTTACCCAGGAACAGGGGATCCTTTCATTCTTTAATTCTTATTTTGAATGTTAGCTTCTAATGGAGGCCACTCTGCCTCTAGTGTTTTCTGTGCTAGCCTCCCATTTATTCTTTTCATGACACATTCCACAATGTGTGATTTATAACTTTGCTACTTAATTGATTTGTGTTTCTCTCTCTCTTACTGAGACACACTGAGATGGCCCCAGTGATAGGGTAGTATCTGACACATAGTAGATCTCTGTGGATACAGGCTGAATAAATAAATCCAACAAAGTCCTGGATAGATGTGCATCTAATGAATGTGAGGGTGTAGTAATATCTAAAGTGTTTGATTTTTTTTAGAGGTGAATGCATGATTACTAAGAGATAAAGCTTTAAACCCAATGCGGTACTTATGTAGGAAAGAGAATAGAAATTTGGAGGGCAAAGAGGGACAGCTTGAGTTGTGGCTGTCTGCTTCTTACTACCTGGGTGACCTAGGGCCTTTTCTTAATCACTCTTGGCTTTAATTTTCTCTCCTGTAAAATGAGGATTAAATGTCTTTACCTCAAAGAGTGTCCTGAAGATTTAACATGATTATGTGTATAAATCCTCTTGCGTGGAGTTAGCACATGATAGGCACCCAATATTTGGTTGTTCATTTTTTTTTCCTTCTACTTACTACAAATATCCTGGAATTTCAGGCATCTGTGACCTGGTGAAGAAGGTAGTTCAGCAGGAGACAAGCTATCTACATGTTGTCTCTCCCTCACCCCACGCTTTATGCATTAACTCCTCAAATCACACATAGCAGGAATCTCAGACCAGTGCAGGAAGCCCATTTTTATAGCAGCAATGATTGCCAATCACTGTGAAATATATGGTCAAAGTAGTTGCTTTTTCTAATTCTTTCTTGGACTTTCAAATTTCAAACTTAAAGTTGTCAGATTCCTCACTCAGAATATTATTGTGTTTGGGAGAGAAGCTCTGTGTCATTTGTTTTTTCCAATTTTTGGACAATGCTTCATACTACCTTTCTGACTCCTATCTCGGATATCTTAAAACTGTTCTGACAGATGCTGAGGGCTCTCTAAGAGCTCCAAACCACTTTTTACTTAGTGGCATTATTTTCACTTAGTGGCATTATTTGTCCTGATTTCTCCTTCTGAAGATATCCTACTTGCCTGAAAACCTGATTTGTGCTCTTCGTCTTGTTACCCTGAACAGGTAGAGGGCAATATTGTGGGATCCTAACTGCTCCCTCTCACTTGGCTTCAGGTGCCTGCCTTTCCATTATCTATCTCCTTCTCATTTCTGTTCCTACTATCTTCCTTGTGCTTTTCCATCCCCCTCTCTAGTCACTTATCCTCACTCTCCACTTAATACTTACTTCATCATCTTTCTGCTACAACCCTCTTTGATTAGTATAGTTGCTGGAGCAGACACTTAGGTGCCCCATATCACAGTCCTGTGTTTCCCCCTGATTTCAGCCACAGATATAGAGGAGAGTTGTTCCTTCTTACTATTCTCTGCTTCTCTACTCAGGGCTTTCTTCAGTACTGATGGAATAGATGACCTGGTGCAAATACAGCCCCAAGTGCAGGCCAACTATTGCCAAGGGCAACTCTCAGTCATGAAAGATTGGAACAGCCATTCTGGGTTTTGCTGACTTACTGGATTTGACATTTGAGGGGTATGAGGTGGCCAGGTTGTAGAGGCCAAGGAGACTTGGAGAATTCTAGAGATAGCACAGGTGGACAAGACTGAGGGTAAGGGGGAGATATGGTTGTGTTTTGTGTCTAGATGCCCTCCCCAAACCCCATGCAGTCTCAGTGGTGAACTTTTAGAGTTTGTGATTGATTCATGGTTCAATCCTGGGATTATGGGTGTGAGTGTTATTTATACCCGCCCTGGGGCAGGTAGCCTGCATACAATGTAAGGGAGGGAAAGAGGATTGCTCTCTTGCTCCTCATTTTTTGTTCTTTCTGCTTTTCTGTTTTCCACCACCACAAACTGTTGCCCTCTGCCATGTCCCACTCTGCCTTGGAGCCAGCTGAGTATGGTCTGAAACCTCCACAAACTGTGAGCTAAAGAAACCTTTCCCTCTTTAATTTGGGGCATTGAGTATTTTCTCTCAGCAATGAGACAAAAGTAACCAAGACAGATACCTATGCAGATAGAGTGCAGGTGGGCATGAGTGATCTCAGGGCAGGGATCAGATGTTATGGATTTCTGTACTGTATTCCTAATACCATAGGTATTACCATATTGTTGACATCTGAATGTTCATGAAATGTTCCTTGAAATAGCCAACCCTATTTTTCCCCCTGTCAATGCCTTTCAGGAAGCTGTTCTGGTGGAATGGCTTTCTTTTGGAAGCCAGGTACAGTTTCCCAGGCATCCTAATATTGTCCTCAAGATATTGATAGATTTTTCTCTTTTAATATGTGTTCTATTATTGCACAGGACATCAGTATTAGATTCATAAAACTGTTATTTCCTTGTCATTTGTCAAGCCACTGTGAAAGTCATTTGCTCTTGGGGGGATTAATCTTTAAGAATATCAGTATTGCATGGTATTTCAGTAAGCATCGTAAGTGGTTCAGCAAACCGTAAATTGTTTAGCATTTATATATCACTTATATTTTCCAGGAGCTCAACGTTAGTTAATTCTCATGATACTTAGAAATAAGTGTCATTTCAAGACATGATTTGTATGTCTCAAGTTTATAAGTGTTCTCTGCCTGCTTTGTCAGTAGTTATTTCACTTTTCATCAGTGATTTCTATTTAATTTGTTTATGTTTACTGTTCTTGTTGTGGACTGGAAACACACAGGAACTTTTGTTTGATGTGCAACAAATATTTGAATAGTTTGTGACTGAAAGTGACTTCCAAGTTCCCATGTCCTGCCTGACCATGTAAACCTCAGAGTTAGTGGTTTCCCAAGACACATAGAAGTAGGGGATAAATCAGTTGCTTTATTGAAGACAGTGTTGTCCTGGGTTCTTGCTGTTCATCCTGGGAGATGGTTTCACATCTACCGCAAACCTTCTCCACCAGCATCCTGGCTTGTTCAGTGGAGACAGTGGGGAGATTAGCCCAGGAGTGGGGGCCAGCGTGCTGCCCTAGGTGGTGCCTGAGTAAGTTATAGGAGGCACCCCAAGGAGGAGGGCACCGGTGGAGATGTGCAGCTAGTGACAGGTTTAGGAAGCCTTAGCTGCCTTTCTGAGATTCTACACACTGGGAGGTGAGAAGGCAGTGGAATGCTGTTAGAGAAATCTGCAGGCCACCCAGGATGTGGCATAATAGCAGAGACCACTAACGTTAGATCAACCCAGATGCACACAAGAGGGGGCTGTCTTGTTGCTTCTCGCTCTGGGCTGTTGCTGTGCTTGGCTTGGGAACTTCCAGCATGTGAACTAGAACAGATGTAGCCTCTTGCAGTGGGACCTGAGCTGAAGGACACTGCCCCCATTCTAACACCATGAGGTTACACAAGACTCGCTGTACATCCAGATGCCTTCCAGGGATAGAGAAATTGGAGAGCAGATTCTCAAACTTAAGTGAATATTTGCCCTCAAAGAAAGTCTTGAATTAGAAAGTCTTGAATTAGAAAGGAATAAATTATCATACTGAAGGATTAAAGGCTTTCCACGGTCAGCAGAAATGGGGCTTAAAGCTGAGATTAGTTATAAATAAATTTTAAAATTCAATTTTGTAAATTTTATAGGCTCTATGACTATCAAATGTTCTATCATCTGATTCATTACTATCCCATTCAGCAGGTGAGGAAATTGAGGTGTAGATGTATTAAATAACTCACTCAAAGTCACCCATCTAGTAGGTATTGGCATTGTTTTGAAAGTCAGGGTCTATCTGATTTTTGCTCCTAACTCCAGTAAATTTTTTATGCTTCCTAAGGTTTTCCACCATCAAACTAATGCAAGGAAGGATAGCTTGGACAAACAACCCTTTTTTTTTTTGGAGCAGTAGGGAGGGGTTTAGTAGCAGGGGCTAATTAGGGGTGAAATCAGACATTATAGGGAACTTGGATTTCTTTGAACATCTGTTTTTTAAAAAGAAATCATGTTTGATATGAAGAAATCTTACAGTTTGTATATGGTTACATATTATATATTTTCTCTACTTTAAAATGTTTTATTATTAAATGAGTTTTATTATTATCATCATCCTTTGATACCAGTTATCAATCAGCAAGCCTTAGTGAACCTTCCAGGGTACAAATGTCTCAATTTGAGAGTCAGTGGTTGGTCTTAGTACTTATACATCTTGGAGAAAAAATGTGGGCTTACATTTAAACAACAAAGAAAGAGGGCTGAAGCAAAATAGGAAACATTTTTACTATCATAGGAGAAAACAAAGTAATAAAGTGAGAGAGAGAGAGAGGAGGAGAGAGAGAGAGAGAGAGAGGAGGAGGAGGAGGAGAGAGAGAGA
>NW_004955440.1:3845804-3870435 GCF_000276665.1 Chinchilla lanigera
AGAGAGAGAGAGAGAGAGAGAGAGAGAGAGAGAGAGAGAGAGAAAGAGGATAGGCAAGTGAGAGGAGGAGAGATCAATTGGCCCAGGTTAGAACAGGTGCTAATGAAACAAGAGGCTGTTGGTTTTATGCCCATGATTGACTTTGTAGTTTGTAGATTAGAGCATGGGAGGACAACGACTGAGACTGAATCTGGCAGTGTGGTCCTAATGCAGATCAGCCATAGCTACAGACCTCTCTCTGGCCCTGCCTCTGAAGGTAGTAGGTCTTTGGATTGACTTGTCAAGATGACCAGGCTCTCAAGGGGAGCTAGAGAAACAATTTTCCAAGGGGTGGAACTCTCACTTTGTCTGCAAATGTTATTTTGATCTTTAGAAATGCTCTCTTCCTGCTCCTGTATGTATGGGGGTAAGTATATTCATCAAGCAGCCTTTGGACAGTTAGTTTGTGTTCCAGAGCAGGGTATCTTAGTTATTGGACAAGACCATCTCTGCCATTGTAAAGATTCTAAGGGGGTAAATTAGCATCTTTGTTTCATAACTTATCTCCTATGAGTTTTTTTTTTTTTTAAAGTACACATCTGTCAGCAGAGTTAGAGCATACAATGGTCAGGCTTTACAGGTACAAAGCTAAGACAAAGGCTTCAGAACCCGCAGACTTGAAAATAAAGTCTCTGAGGCTACCATCTCCTTTGTTGGTTGACTAATCTTGTTCTTAGGGGTTGGAAATGCCCTGATAAAAGTGTTCAATCTCTTTAATAATCAGTGGAATACATATAGAAAATTACATAATATCTTTACTTAGCAAATTGGCAAAACAGTAATACCCATATCTGGAGAGGCTATAGAGTAAACTGCCCTTGCATACTTCTATTGTAAGGGTAAATTAGTAGACTTTTCACCTTTGCATTTTAAGGTTTTTTTTTTTTTGGTACCAGGAATCAAACTCATGACCTCACACTTGCCAGGCAGGTGCTGTGCTGCTGAACTATATCCGTAGTCCCTTCCCTTTTATATTTTAAAGAGAATAAATTTTAAAAAAAACATTAAAAATGACACAATTTCAAAACAAGATGATAGGAAATCAATAATGGTTGTTATATCGCATATTGTTATCTTCAAAGTAGTTGTTCAGATTATCAGTACTGGGCACGCAAAATTTATTAAAAAATTGATAACTGTTCCTTTCAATAAACCAGTAGAAATTAGTAGTACAATTATCTTAGCTATCTTGTGTGTATATATACATATTTTTTCTCCCCTTCTTCTTCCTTTCTTTTCTCCTTTCCCTCATCTCAGTTGTTCCTTCCTTTTGTGCAGTTTCTTTTCCTTTCACAACATCTATTATACCTTTCAGATTTTATTTACTCTTTTAATTTCTTACACAGTAAAAGATTTTAAAATGCCCACGCCTTTTAATTCACTAGTTCTATACCCAGAAGTGAATCTGAAGGAAACAGATATAAATATTCCTTGTAACAGGGAAAACTGTACCTACCATACCATATGTACCCTTTACTAGGGGAGTGGTGAGGTAGATCGTGATTCATATATATCATGGGACACAGCAGAGCCACTGAAACGATCTGCAGCAGTATGTTCCATGACATGAAAGATATTCCCAAGCCAGCTGAGTGGGAAAATATGAGAATGTTTTTAATTATCTATCTATCAATCAATCAATCAATCAATCTATCTATTTATCTGTATCTATCATCTATCTCATTTTGGATATATGAAAATCTATGCATTTGTGTACTTATACATATATTTGTATATATGTGTATACTACAATTTGGCTCTTAAATGTTCCTCAAGGATCTCTGTGTTAAAGTTTTCATCCCCAGGGCTGGGGATTTAGCTCAGCGGCAAAAGCGCCTGCCTGGCAAGCGCAAGGTCATGAGTTCGGTTCCTGGTACCGGAGAAAAAACTAAAAAAAAAAAAAACAACAACAAAGTTTTCATCCCCAGCCTGGTACTTTTGGGTGGCAATGGAAAATTCAAGAGGTGGGCTCTCGTAGGAGGTCCTCTGGTTACTGGAGGTAGGTCCCTGAAAGTAGTTATAGGGCCCTCATCTCTTCCTCTTTTTTTTTCATTTCCCAGCCATGAGATAAACATTTAGCTCCATTGTGTGCTCTTTGCCATGATGTTCTCTTGCCCCACGGGCCCAAAGGCAGAGGGACCAACTGACCAAGAACTGAAACCTACAAAACTTGAGGCGAACTAATCCTGTTCTCTTTGTAAGTATTCTGTCTCAGGTATTTTGTTATAGTGATTGAAATGTTCCTAATGCAACACATTTCAACAGAAATACAACTGGTCTCTTACCTTGTGACACCAGAAGATTGCCTGGTATAAGCACATTTAGATTTCCTACCTGGCCACCATCCCTATGTCAGTGTTCTCCTATCCCTACTATTTTGACAGACTGGATTCTGGCTTCTGTTCTCAACTGCTGCCTGCTTTGTATTCCTGATTATTCACCTCTGCCTCACATTCCTCTCCTCGACAACTCTAGCCAAGGCCTTCATACTGCTGGTGGTTGATTCTTTTTTAAATGTTATATCTATGTATCTACATATCTAATATATATGTTAGTATAAACATATACTAATGAAAATATGTTTATATATAAATATATATATGTACATATATTTTTTCATTAGTGTATGTTTGATTCTTTACAAGCCCATGAACACTCTCTTTTAATTCCTGGCTGTTGTTCACTGCCAAACCTAGCGCCTTAGGGACTTGACTTCTTTACCCTTCTTCTGGTCCTCTTGGTTGTACACATGCCCAATAGGCAGCTTGCTGCTGTGGTTCCTAAGCCACCTGCAGGAAGGCCATGCCATCTGTTTGCTTTTGCTTCTCCCTGATGTGTTTCTTCCATCTCCACTGCACCCATGCCCTTGGCTGCCCACATGGCAGGCCCTGTCACTCATTCCTGGAGAATGTCCAGGATGGTGAGGTTGAGTGGCAGTGAGTTTGCTTTCCATGTGGGAGGACTGGCAGAGATCCAGGCAGCTTTGCTGGTGACCCTGGCCTGCCATTCTTTATTAAGCATGACTTGTGCCTGGGATGGATGACATTGCATTTCCACAGAGAATTGGGCTTAACGTGTGCATGGAAAGTGGCTCAGCAAGAAGTAGAACAATGGATTTAGAAAAATAAAAGGTTTAGTAACCTACAAAGACTTAATGGTATACTTTCAGAACGTATTTCCCAAACTCTCTTTCTTGTTTAAGATTTCTAGTGTTTGTCTCAGCAGCCCTGAGACATTATTGGGGAAAGTTGCCAGAATCACTGATATTCTCAGGCAGATGGAGCCAAGTTTTAATATTGTTCCTATATTATTATCTGACAATCTTGGGCAGGTGGCTTACCCCTTCTGATCTTGAGTTTCATCATCTGTTAAAAGGAAGCTTAGCAATAATATTGATAATAGTGTATACTTGATAATGTATGAAAATAATGGTGATAGTATACAGTAATAATATTGTGTATAGTTGTTTCTGATTAGTATTCACTGATGACTGCTTCCAGGAACTCCCCATAGGTCCAAAATCCACAAGTGTTCAGGGCTCTTAAATAAAATGGTATCTATATATAACACTTGTGTATCCTCCTGTATACTCTAAATTATCTCCGGTTACTTATAATATATAAGATAATGTAAATGCTGCATAAATAGTTGTTATATAGCATTTCAAGAGACTGTTCATAAGGAAAAATTTGTGCATGCTTAGTTCAGGTGTAATTTCTTTTTGTGGACATTTTCAATCTGAAATTATTTGAGTCTGTGGATGTAGAACCTGTGAATATGCATGCTGACTATACTTACTATAAACCAAATATCATGCTAAAGCCTTAAATTTAACTCTCCTCCACCTGGTAAGTACTGTTAATTTTCCTTTTATAGGTGGAGAAAAGGCAATTTTAAAGAGCTGAGATGTCCAATCTCACATAGTTTAAAAAGTATGGCACTAGTGTTTGAACTTAGACGACTATGAGCTCACATTCAAAATCTGCACCATTCACCTTTCTTAGTGAACCAACACGGGTGTAACATCACCTTTAATACCAGCACGTGCTAAGTGTTCAGAAATTGCCCCTCCTAGGGGCATTCTGGGTTATGAGATGAGGTTTTGGAGTCAGAGGTTCCCATCTTCATGAATATCCAAGGAAGAAATCTTAGTTTGAGATCCCTAGGCTCAGCAGCTAGTGCACCAAAAACCTGAGGGATGGGATTTGTGTTAACATTAATCATAGTGCTGGTGGCTGGCGTAACTGTTGTCCTCATTGCTATTGAAGAGTCTTTGTGGCAAAGTGCCCACTTCTGGGAGGCAAGATAGGGATAGATCTTCATTGCAGAAACTTTAAACCAAAGGAAAAATCAACATAGGCTGAAGACCCTACAAAAATTCCAGGTGACAACAATGAGGATAATAGTTACACCAGCCACCACCACTGTGATTAACATTAACCCAAACCCCGCCCCACAGGTGTTTGTGCACTAGCTACTGAGCCTAGGGATCTCAAATTAAGATTTCTGCTGGGCTAGGCAAGAGTTTAAATGAGGAAGCAGGCCAAGGTACTGTAACAAACCAAGGGCTTGTGATCAAAAAAGATGCTTAGCTCTGGCCAGATGCCAAATGTTGCTATGGTGGACTGCAGGCTCTGTGTTGCTAGATCTTCACAGTTCACAAGGAAATTATAAATAGGATGTTTTATGCTTAATTTCCCATGGTAAAAATGGTGGCAAATAATTCACATTGAAAAAAATCCCTGTCTGTGTGATGCATACCTTTAGTTTTTATAGCCTCTGACTCAGGCCTTCTAGGCTGCTGAGTGAACACCATACAATAATAATAACACAAGTCATGATCATGGGATAGTGGTTATAATCAAAAGTTCTATACACCAGTAGTCTCTGAAGAGCCATTGCAAGGACACTGCCACTCTAGAGGCAGACCAAGACTTCAAAGGCCTCCCCTGTATGACCGTTCGAATTGCTGTGGCTTCCATACTCATCCTAGGTTCCTACCTGGCTTCCTCATTTTTATTTTCTTTGCTTTAATATTCTTTGTTTTCTCTTGTGTCCTGACTTCTTCCCAACTGACCACAGGCATGCTCTAGTATCCTAAGTGGTTTCCCCTTTGGCATCCTCCATTTCCTTCTTTGAAAAGAGATGAGATGCCAACCCCCATCAAAATACTGCCAGGAGCCAGGCCTTCCCCAGGTGGGCTCTACTAACCTCCAGGGCCTCTTCTTTTGATACCTGTGCTGTTGTCATGAGGTCAGATGCACCACTGACTTCACTGCACATCGTTCAAGCGGAAGACAACACATAGAATGTAGCCATGAGATGCAGCTTCTGTCGTCTCCAGTGGTCCAACAACACCAAAGTATCCTGATATTGACTCAGTTAATGACCCTACTGCCCATTCATGTGCCGGAGTTCTTATATCTAGGTCTTCAAGATGTGACCATCTTTAGCTACGGTCTCATTAAAAATAGATAATTAAGTTAAGATTATGTCATTGGGATGGGTCCTAATCCCCTATAACTGATGCCTTTTTAAGTAAAAGAGATGAGGACACAGACACATAGAGGGGTGACTATGTAAAAACTCAGGGAGAAAATAGCCAAGAGACAAAGAGAAGCCTTTGGAGAAAGCAGTTGTACTGAAATTTTGATCTTAGACTCCTAGACTTCAGAATGGTGAGGATATAAAAAGTTTCATTGGTACTTTTTATGGAATTCTAGTGCATTAAGTATTTTTGAGCAACAATCTCAGCCTTATGCTATTGTATCCCCAATGAGGCCTTTGCAGGCACTGTTAGATGGAGCCTGACCTCATGGCTATGGTGACCTGCATCATGCACTTGACCAAGGGGTTCTGAGCAGTTAGTTCAGGATGGAAGTGAGGGTGTAGACCACTCCTGATTGATTTGTGTTCCCTCTGGCCTGCAATGAGCACAGTAAGACTGTTAGATGTTGAAGACTGAAAATTTCATGGGAGTCTCTATGGCAGAGACATTGGAGGGAGACACCCAGTTTAGTCAAGAGGTGAGGCAAGGTGATATTCTGATGGCGAGAAGTCTTTCCAGAAGCCTGTTGGATCAGAGGCAGTTTGGGTTGTGGTTCATGGTTGAGTTGGAATAGGTGGCTTATGATCAAAGCTGTAAAAAGTGAGAGGATACTACAGATCTTTTTTTTTTTTTTTTTTTTTTACATCAGTTTAAAGGGCTTGAGCAATACCGTCTTAAAATTCTCTAGTCTATTAGACTTGACCCTGATAGTTAATTTCCTGTTAGGTGAAACCTGTACATTGATATGTTTTGTTTTTAGGGGACTGGGGATATAGCTCAGCAGCACAAGAGCCTGCATGGCAAACACAAGATCCTGAGTTCGATTCCCAGCACCAAAAAAAAAAAAAAAAAAAAAAAAAAATCTAACCAAAAAAAAAAAAAAAAAAAAAAAAAAAAAAAAGAACTTTTATAGCTTCTCAACACCTTTATCTTATTATTTTGCAAATTGGTCATTATCCATATGTGATGGTTAATTGATGGTGTCAGTTTGAGTAAGAGATGCTTAACTAAATCAGCTCAGCGATTGCTCACCCAAGAGTGCAGAAGACCCACCCTAAGGCAGCTCCTCACCTGGATGGTGTAAAGGGGAAATGAAGAAGGACAGGTCTGCTTCTGTTTCTTTGGAGGAGCTTCAGTCTTCACCTTCACCTTGGATGTCACTGTTTGGCTTTCAGCACAGACTCTTCAGCCTCCTGATATGGACTGCCACAGGACACTGCAGTGAGCTCCAAACCTTTGACTGAATGCTTCAGTCTCCCATGTGCAGACACCCTCTGCACTCTCCCTCATCTGACTCTGTGGATGACAATTGCAAGCCAATCTTGTAAAGTCTCCTATAACTGTATATCTTGTGTTATATCTGTCTCTTTTGTAAACACTGACTGTTATACCTTGGAATTCATGTTTCCCAGGAAGATACAAAACCACTGATACATACTGTTTTTATATCGGAGAACTTCCAACAAATAAAGCCCTCTGTTCTTCCTGGCACAGCTTTAGCAGTTGTTTGAAGCCGCTGGCTATGGCCACGCAGCACAATTAACAGATCATTGCTTCTCGGCTTTGCTGAGTTTGGCAGAAGCTGTGTCCAGTGACAGTGTGAAGGCCACCCTGCTGGGCACCTTCTCCATTGATCTTGCCTTGGCTCCCAGAGACAGAGCTGCTGGCAAGGGCAGCATTTCAGCCTTCCACAGCCTTTAGTCTCCTGGTTTGTATTTTCCACAGCTTGTAGTTCTTCTTTTTGACAAGTTAAACAATCATCCTCATGTATTGGTGTTAACTATTAGTACAAATTTGTCTGGAACAGAATGTTCACAACATCAATTTGTTGAAATGAGGTGAGAGAAATGCCAGCCCCTCAGATGAGCGATTCTTTTTAGGATCAGCAAAATTGCAGATCCTGAGGTCAAGAAGGAAAAAGTTATGGATCATGTTTTGTTTTTTTCTCCAAGGGTAATCAATGGTGGCTCAATCTGGGCCAGTATACTTGACTGAGGTTCATCTGAACCTCAATCATTCATTCCTCTGACATTTACTGAGCACATACTATGTGGCAGGTACTGTTATAGGTGTTGGGGATGCAGCAATGGATAAGAAAGATGATCATTGTTCCTGTGGATCTTACATTCTAGTCATGGGGAGGCAATGTAAACATAAGAAAATCACATTGCATAATGATGTGCACTGTAAAGAATATTAGATAGGTTACTGACACTGAGGAGGTGATGGAAGGGCTGCCTTAGGAAAATGACTCAATCAAGGATCTTGTAAGGAGATAACATTTAAGCTAGGTCAGAATTACCAGGAAGAGGCAACTATATTATGCTCATGCAATGGTGCAACTGAATAAGACAGAGCCAGTGCAAAGGCCCTGAGAAAACCCCACACTTGTTTGTTGGAGGGAAAAAGGAGAACCCATGTGACTCTAGCATCATGAGCAAAAGAAAATTGGAATGACCAGAATCAGGAGGAAGTCAGCTTCATTGGGACTTACAGAAAAGGAAAAGAATTTATATTTTATCCTAGTTGCCTCTTTCAACTGACAACAAGGAGGAGCCAGTAGGTTTAGAAAAATAAACTTAACCATAGGTTCATGGAGAGAATCAGACAACCATCCTTGTTAGTCATGTATACCAGATTATAGCAGAGTGGCCATCAGTGTGCGACCTAGGCCTGTCTTACTCCATGTGTGCATTTCATTCTCCCTCTGCCTCCCTTTCTGCCTCGTGGTGAATAGAAAGGTCATCTGTCACCAAGGACATGGTCCTTGAACTCACCCAGACACCTACTACCTGTGACCACATAATGGTCTAATGTTTACTGTCCTCATTACACCAGAAAGCCTCAGGGGAGCATGAAGCCCTGTCTCGGATTTACCTTTGAGGAAAGGTTTTATAACCCAAACCTAACAAGATGGAGAGCATTTTCTAAAGAAACAAAACTATTAGGATATGTGTAAAAATATGAGGAGATTTATTATGGGAACTGGATCATATGATTATGGAGATGGAAGTCCAATTATATAACATCTACAAGTTAGAGAATCAAGAAAGTTGGTGATGTAAGTCATTGTGGATTGGAAGGCCTGGGACCCAGGGAGCCAATGGTGTAAATCCCACTCTGAGACCCACGGCTCAAGAACCAGGAACCCCAGTGTCTGAAGCAAGGGAAAGATAGATGTTTCAGTTGAGAGAGAGGGAGAGAGAGAGACAGAGACAGAGACAGATATCTTTTTCTTTTTGTTACATTCAAGCACTTGGAGGAGAAGCTGATGCCCAGCTACAGTAGTGAAGGTAAATGTTCTTTACTCAGCCTACTGACTCAGATGCTAGTCCCTTTCAGAAACAGCCTCAAAGACATCAGCCATCTCTATCCCATAGCCCAGTCAAATTGACACATTAACTATCACAAAAAATTTCTCTATAGTTTCAGAATAATTGAAGTGCTTTTCTTGAGAAATAGTAAGTCTTACCTGTGCTTATTGGGGTTTCTACTTAGTAGATTTCTTTTAAGTAGATGTTTTAAGCTGATGTCCTTAGATCTCTAAGGGATCCAAGAAGGCAGTAGTGGGGTTCATAAACTATTTTACACATTTCAAAATGTCAAAATGTCTGATAGAACCACTTTTGAAGATTATATTTGGCAAATTCTTTTTTGCAGACTCCATCTACTAAAGCCGAATATACACATACCCTAGGGACCAACAGTTTCTTTGTTAGGTAAGGGCACTACATACAGAAATGCCTGCATGTATTCCCCAAAAGATATATATCAAAGGGCTCAGAGCAGTATTGTTGGAAAAATCCAACACTTGGAAATTACCCAAATGCCCATCATCAATAAAACTGACAAATAAATTGTAGTACATTTATACAATAAAATATGCATTATGCACTGGGAATGAATGATCATTATGTGTAGTATGGATCTTACTAATGTTAAATAAAAGTAGCAGGGTTGAAATAAGAAATACTGTAAGAATCATTGTCATCAAGTCCAAAGACAGGGGAACTATTCAGTGATACTATGTTAGGGTAGAAGTTACCCATAAGGTGTAGTGAGTGTAAAAGAAGCCTATATGCTGATGATGTTCTGTTCTGTTCTGTTCTGTTCTGCTGTCCTTTCATCCAGGTCTTGGGTACTGGCTGTGTTTGGGTTGTGAAAATAAATTGAGCAATCATTTTGGGGGGTGTATGCTTTCCCACAGTGTGAAAACTTTAGTTAAAGTTTCTAAAAATGTTTAATGGAAATTTATACAATAGGTATTTCTGGGTTTTATTTCATATCAGTTAAATATACTAACTCACACTGTACTATAAGAGAGAAAATGAATTATTTCTGGATAAAGGCAATAAGTTTTAAAACATGGCCCCACCTAGCCAGGGAAAAATGATTAAAAATTTCCCTGTAGGAGACTTGTAAAAACATTTAGAGCCAGCAAGCTAAACCTTTAAAATAAGCTGTCTCATTTGTGGCGTGTTTGTTATCAAGAGAATCTGTGGCAAGTTTGAGGTGTTTTTCACAAAAGATGTAAGGGAATGTGGCCCTTCCAAGATGATGTATTTAGACTGTGCATGACTCAGGGAGGTGGGTGAACAATCTTTTTTTTCATACAGAAGTTTTTAGGTCAGCTTGTTGTAAGTGTTCTGTTCAGCAAGAATGAGGTGAAAGTCCCGCGTTCACCTGGGATCTTGTCCTTTACCCGTCTGCAGAAGTGAAGGCAGCCAGCTGTGTTGTCCAGTGCTTAGATTCCACCTCCCAGCCACTAAGTGAGAAAGGCCTCCAAAGCAGGAGGAGTTGTATGCTTGACTGAAAGTGAGTTTGTCCTGTGTATCAATGAGACAAAGGACTTATGTTCTGCTAGAACCAGGGTTTACAGCTCCCCTTGGCACCTGGACAATCTCCCACCATCTGCCAACCACCTCTTGCTACCATCTGCCAGCCATGCAACCAACCCAGCCTCCTGCCTGTCATGTGCCTCAGTGGAGGCAGTCAGGCGGTCCATGTAACGGAACCCGTCCATCCTGGTTGTGCAGAGACCACGCCAGCGCAGGGATTGCCGCAGGTGGTAGTAGAGAAGTGAGAAACTGTTGCTACTTATTGTCTGGCTCCATTTAATTAGTTCATGAATTAGTTCATGGCAGTGACTTCGATGTGGATGCCTGGAGGAGCTGAGGGACAGCTGTTTTCCTTGGAAGAGCCCAGAAACCCAGGTTTCAGAAAGGAGGTGGAAGAGTCAGCAACCAGAAAGCAACTGTCTGCAAGAGGCAGTGAGAAGACCACCAAGAACTGTGGCTTAGACCCCATGACCCAACTAGCAATGCAAGGAGGGAAGAAATCACACCCCAGCAGGTGTCCTCATGTCTTACCTGGGTCTCCACTCCCCCCTTCACCCAGGAGGTAGATCCACATCAATGTAAGCCAAATTTGAACTAATTTTTCTTGGCAATTATTGATTTAGGGCAAGGAATTTATCCCAAATCTAACCAGAGAAGACTCAGAATTTCTAAAACACAACTATTACTCATTTCCTGAAATCTACATCTTCAATTTGTATTACAAGTGACTTCTTCTATTTCTTTTTTTTTTTTTTTTCTGTCTTTTTGAGACAGGGTCTCACTGTGCAGTTCAGGCTGGCCTTGAGCTAGCTTTATAACCCAGGCTGGTCTTGAACTTGCAATGGTCCTTCTGCTTCAGCCTCCTGAGTGCTGGGATTACAGGCGTGCACCACCACACCTGGCTGGCTTCTCCTATTTCTGATTGGTTAATACTATATATGTGTATATATATGAATACATTTAATAATCATATAAAAATTCTCATTTGTGAATGCTTCCTGTGTAGCAGATCTTGTGCTAGGAACTTTTATAGCCATGTATATAAACTATTGCAAATCCTTAAACCAATACTGTAGGATCGGCAATTTTTATCTCTACCGTGTATCTTAGGAAAGTAAGTCTTAGAGCTGTTTGGTAACTTTCCTACAGTTACACAGATGATTTTGGCTAGGATTTGGAATATAGCACAGACTTCTTCCTCTTCTCTGTCCATCTTTTCTTGAGAAGTATCTTTCATTTGTACTGTCGTTCTTTTCTCTCATTGTTATTCTTTAGGATTAGGGCTAAGTGGCATGTCTCGATAACTGCAGTAAAAAAGGCTTCTGCACTCTCTTGCCTGAGGTCTAAGCTGCACGTTTCTGCTCCACTAATTTCCTAAGATTCTGACTGTTCCACTTTCCCACTTTGGAATCTTCTGTGATTTATAATCATCTGTAGCAGCAGTCATGGTGGCAGGCAGGTAATATAAACGTGTGAAGTCTGCTGAAGGTATGACACCAGGCTGTAAACGGCCTGTGCTAAGACCAAGCACCTTCTGAAAAGCTGCCACTTCAAACTGAAAAATGAAATAAAACACGAGTTGGCAATGTTTGTAACCAATGGTCTTTAAGACAAAATCCATATATTTTCTTAGGCACTCAAGGTTATCTAAAATTGAATCCCCAACTAACTCCTTTCTCATGGCTCCCAGGCCCCACACCTCTGAAGATTAATTTAGACACCTGGCTGAAATCCCTTCATTTTCTCTAGATGGACTTGACCTTTATCTAGGCTTTCTCATGCCTCTATCTCAGGAATTTTGCCCATTCATTTTTATCTACTATTCCCGGTCAGAAGTCAGATCTTGTCTCTTCCTTGACAAAGCACCTGGAATCTCCTTGAAAGAAGCCTCATGTGGCCGCAGGCCCAGCTTTTAGGGCATCCTTGTTAGGCATTTTCTAGGCCATACCTTGAATCCTATTGGTCACACAGAGCTCATGACTTTTGAAAACAGCTCATGCGACTATCAGATCTCATTGCCTGTTCAAAGTCTTGTCATGCTTTGAGCACAATGTCATCATCCTAACTTATCCCTTCTGAGGTCAATGAAACAAGCCTGTTTTTTTTTTTTTTTTCTTTTCAATGTTTAAAGAACAGCAGTTTCATCTTTCATCTTCTCATGATCCTCTATATTCAAAACTCTCCCACTCTCAGATCTTATATCTAACTATAAGCGGCTTAGATGTAGGGTTTTGACTGTCCAAATGTGTTGTAAAACCCAATAAAAAACGATTTGACTTTGTCCAATGAACAGCTGGTTAGATTAAAGGGGAAAAACTGGAGAGGAATACAGAGGTGGCACAGGCTCTCAGGTCAGGGGCCAGTCACTGAACAGCCTCTGTCTTCCCCATGCAATAGCTGTGTGTGTGTGTGTGTGTGTGTGTGTGTGTGTGCGTGTGTGGTGTTGTTTGGATGAAGTTGAGGGCTTGAGAGTGAGGTGTTTTATTCTGAAATCTGTCTGAGAGACCTGAAAACTCTATTGAACTGGTATTTAGACAAAATTTGTGAGTTAAAAAGAACCTACTATGGACTAAGGTGTATTTGTCCATACCTCTCATGAATCTCTCCAGCACCAATCATCTGAGGTACTTCTGGGAAATCAGTGTCAGTCCTGCTTTTGATATGGTGAGTTGTGTCACTATTGGTCACAGCACCAAACTTTCCTCGGGAATCTTGGTTTGTCAAGCATAGGCTAAACTCTGTCAGAAAGAGGGACTGTGCTCCTCGCTTCAGTGCCTCTCATAGCTCCTAGAAGAGAGGAAGCAGGGCAAGGTGCTCATGAGCATTTATCACCAGACTCATAAAAAAACAGAAAATATCCTGCAAATATAATAGAACCATTGCCCCATGGGCCCTTCAGGTTAAATCAGACTGTTACTGACACCATCACATCTCAAGGTTACGGAGCTGTGAAGATCATTTGTTTGAAAGGTCTCTCTTCCATTTAACTGAGAAAATGTTTCCCTATGACTTCTGCCAATTAGTCTACAAAGAATAAGGACTTCTGATCCTGGGATGCCCTTACCGTACACAGCTATTATGTCTCCTCGTACATGTGGATCATGAGTGAGTGTGAGCACTTGTGCGTGAGTGTGCATGAGTGGGTGCAGGTGCTGGCGACATTATCGCACTGTAGTAAAACTATGTAATAGTCAGCCCCACCGGTAAGGAGGGTCTAAAGGTAGTGAAAATTTTTACATTACGAAAGCAGTTTCAATCTTGATTCATATATGTGAAAAACTATGAAAAAGTCATTATGATTTTGCATATAGTCATGGTGGGGTTTAGTTATGATTTTTTTCATTTCTTCCTTTCCATGTCTAGTGGTATAAATTAAGATTATGTGTCTTTAACTAAAAAAGTAAAAATCTTTAAAAATTCTTTTATCGCTAAATTTCCATTAGGTAGATATATCACATTTTAAAAATAATGTTTCTTCTTATTGACAAAGGATAATTGTATATTTACGGATAGAGTGTGGTGTTTTGGGGTATGAATACATTGTAGAAAGAGTCAGTCAAGCAAATTAACATATTTATTAACTCATCAACTTATCTTTCTGGTTGTAAGAATGTTAAAAATCTATTCTCTTGGCAATTTTGAAACATATAATAAGTTCTTATTAATTGTGGTTACCGAGCAGTGCAATAGCTCAGTGGAGCTTATTTGTGCTACCTGAGACTTGTTGCCCATCTCAGCAGCATCCCTGCATCTATCCCCCTCCCCTCCCCCATTCTCTGATAACCTCACTTTTTTGTTTTTAAGAGACTGAGTCTTTAAGATTTCACATAAAGACGTTGTCTGGCTAGCTCTGTCAGTAGACCATCAGAGTCACGTGATTCACACGTGAGGTCATAGAGTATCTATCTTTCTGTGCCTTGCTTATTTCACTTAACATAATGTCCTCCATTACCATTCATGCTGTAAGCGACAGAATTTCCTCCTCTTTTAAGGCTGTATGGTATTCCATTGTGTATATAAACTACATTTTCTTTATTCGTGGCTCCGTTGATAGATGTTTCAGTTATTCTCATGTCTTGGCTGTTGTTAATAATGCTAGAATGAACATGGGAATCCAGATATCTCAACAGAACTGATTTCAATTCCTTTAGACAGATATGCATAAGTACAGTAGGTTGCTAATTCATATGATTACCTTATTTTTAATCTTTTGAGGAACTCCCATATTGTCTTATATTGTTCCATAGTGGCTGTACTAGTTCACATTTCCACCAACAGCATGCAAGTGTTCCCTTTTCCACACATTCTTGCCACATTTCTTTGGTCTTTGACTCTAGCCATTTTACCTGTATGAGATGAGATCTCATCGTGATTTTAATTTTCATTTACCTGAGTATTAGCAATATTGAATATTTTTCATGTATCTGTAAGCCTTTCATAAAGTAACCAAGGAGGTGAAAGATGAACACTGAAAGCTATAAAACAGTTTATTTTTCTTTTTTGGTACCAGGATCTTGCACTTGCCAGGCAGGTGCTTGTGTCACTGAGCTATATTCCCAGCCCTATAAAATGTTTTGATTGACAGAAGATATTGAGGAAATGAATAAATGGAAAGATATTCCATGACTATGGGTTGGAAGAATTAATATTGCTATAAGGTCCATACTACCCAAAATTATGTATGGATTAAATATGATTCCTATAAAAGTTGAAATGTCATTTTTCACAGAAATAAAAAAATTCTAAACTTAATATGGAGCCAGAAAATATCCTGAATAGCCAAAGCAATACTGAGCTAAAATTATAAAGCTGTGGGTATCACACTATGTGATTTCAAAATACATTATAAAGCTATCATAATCAAAATAGCATAATACTGGCATAAAAACAGGCACATCAGCTAATGGAATAGGATAGCAAGCTCACAAATAAACCAAAGTGTTTAGAGGCAAGCAATTTTTCAATGAAAGTTTTAAGGACACACAATGGAGAAAGGTCAGTTGATTTAATTAAATTAATTATGTTGGAAAAGTAGATATCCACATGTAGAAGAATAAATTGGATCCTTACTTTACACCATATACAAAAATCAAGTCCAAATGAGTAAAAAACCTAAAATAAGACCTGAAATTATAAAATTACTGGAGGAAAACATAGGAGAAAATCTCAGTGGCATTGATCTGGGCAATAACTTCTTGTATAGAATTCCCAAAGCACAGGCAACAAAAGAAAAAATAGATAAGTGAAATCACCTTAAACTAAAAAGGCTCTGCACAGCAAAGGAAACAGTTAACAGAGTAAAGGGGCAATTCACAAACTGGGGGGAAATATTTGCAAATCCTACATGTGACAAGGTGTAATATCCAAAATATATAAGGAACACAAACAATGCAAAAGCAAGAAAACAACTAACCCAGCTGAAAATGAGCAAAAGATATACAATATCTTGTTCATCCATTCATCAGTTGATGGTCATTTCAATGGTTTCCACCATGTAGCTATCGTGATTACTACTGCTGTGGTCATGGATATACAATTTTTGTGTGTAACTGGAAGATACATCTAAGAATGGAATTTCTGAACTATCTTTTAAAGGTTTTTTCTTTTATTTTTTCAGAAACACTGAGCTCCTGGGAGGCTTTTCTAACTCTGCTTCTGCAATATATACATTCATTCCTTTGACAAAGATGAGCTTCTTCTTTGTCCCCGGTACTCTTCTAGGTTTTTCAGCCAGGTTGATTATCACATAATCCTAGCCTGTAATTTGAAAGGTCATCTTAGCTTCTCATCCAATGGAAGAATCCTGTATATGGTTATTCTTGTCTTTGTATAAATATTCACCCTCAGGCCATATACTTCAGCTCCTTAAAAATAATTTGTTTTACTTTGTGATTACAGAAATAGTATATCCTTACTGTAGAATACTTCAAAGTACAAGAATATGTATTTTCAAAAATCATCTACAATTTCATAACCCAGCAATAAATACTGTTAACACATTTCTAAATTTCTTTCTGGGCTTTTCTTCCCAGTCCAGTAATGTATTTCATGTATTAGGATCATCCCGTATTTATCAGCTTCCACTTGTGTCCTGCCTCAGATCCTCTCATTGTCAACAGCCATAACTGGGCTGATTAAACTGATTTTTCAGTTTAATCACTAGTAACAGCACATTACCTCAGGTACATACCATACACCTCTTAATACTTTGACCAGTGGTGTTAGTGTAGTGTATCTGAGGGAAGCGCTTGACCTGTGCAATCTAAACCTTTGACCAAAGGAACGTATCTTTTAGTTCCTCAGAAGGAGATGGAGACATCCAGAAAGCTTCTCAGAAAGAGATGGAAACATCAGTTTCCCTGGCTAGTGACCAATTTGATAATTCATCTATATTTACTGTCCCCCTTGTCCATTCAGTTCTCCTAATCCTCTACTCCTTGCTTCCTGGGATCATCATCCTGAATAATCCACCCACATATCAAACTTTACTGCAGGTGTTACTTCTGGGGGAACACAGGCTGAGGTAGTATATATGTAATCTCACACACAGATTTTACCTAAGCATTACACCATGGATTTAGAATATATCGTACATACACAAATACATGTGTCCACATATAGATGTATCTCTGTGCAAATATAAATAGTATATGCAAATACAAAGATCTGTATATAAATTAAATATAAATTTAAATTATATTTTAAAATTTAAATTGTATGTATACACATTCATCCCTTTTCTCTCCTATGATTTCCTTGTATCAGAGTGGCTGGAAGCCTAGGATTATGCTTCCCTCAATTCTTTACTAGCAGGGTGCTAATTTAGACTCTGAGCAAGAGACTCATAAATGATGAAGGCATAGAGAAGCAAAAGGTGCTATTTTTCCACTAGCACCAATGGGCAAGTATGCGAGCTTTATATATGGTGAACTTTTGCACTGGATTCCATAGATTTACATGCAGTTTTAAGGACCTAATACTGAGAAATCTTGTATATATTTAAGAGTTTCCACCTGTGGTATTATTTTCCAAGAAAGCAGTATAATATCATAGCTATAACATTGACATCAATGCAATTTACTTTTACTATTCAGAATCCCCCAGTTTTACTTATTAACGTGTGTGTATGTGTGGGTATTTAGCTCTATAATATATAGTTACATATTTATTGTGATGTAATTCACATGCTATTAAATTGACCAGTTTAAAGTATGCAAGCCAATGCTTTTTAGTATATTTGTAGAATTGCATAACCCATCTAATTGCTATAGCAGTGATGGTGAACCTTTTAGAGACTCAGTCCCCAAACTGAGACCCCAAACCCACTTGTTTATTGCAAAGCACTAACACTGGCCCACCTGCGCTGTTGTCCAGTGCTCAGCTGCTGGAATGATCCTGGAGTGACTTGGCTTGTGGATTGACAGTTAGGGATCAGTGTAGCTGCTGAAGCACATGTGCCATAGGTTCGCCACCACTGTGCTATAGTTTGGATCTTAATTTTCCCCTGAAGGCCTGTGTATTAAAGGCCTGTCCTCTGCTTGGTGCTACTGTGAAGTGATGAAACCTTTAGGGGCAGAGGTATGCTGGGAGGTCTTTAGGTCACTGAGGATGTGCTCTTAGGGGACAGAGTGGGATTCAACCCCCTCCTCTCTTCCTGGTCATGAGGTGCAGATTTGTTCTACCATGTGTTCCCGCCATGATGTGCTGCTTCATCACAGGCCCAAACAGTGGGGCCAATTGATAATGGACTGAAGCCACTAAAACTGTGAGCCAAAGAACTGTGCTATTTATAACTTGATTGTCTCTGGTGTTTGTTATAGTGACAGAAAGCTGACTAAGACACTACTTCTAGAACATTTCACCACACACTGAAGAAAATGTACTCATTAGTAATCACTTTCCATCTCTCCTAGGTAACCACTGATCTACTTTCCTTCTTTAAAGATTCACCTATTGTGAAAATTTTTATAAATAAATTATGGATATGTGGCTTTTTCACTTAGCGTAACATTTTCAAGGTCTTCTGAAGTTGTATGTAGCATGTGTCAGTATTTCATTACTTTGTAATATTTCATGGTATGGATATACTACATTATTTTATTCACTCATCAGATGATGACATTTTGGTTGTTTTTACTTGGGGGCTATTATGAAGAGTGCTTCTATCAAAACTGTAAACAATGTACAAGTTTTTTTTTTTTTTTCTTTTGTCTTTTTGAGACTGGGTCTCACTATACAGTTCAGTCTCGCCTTGAGCTCACTTTGTAGCCTAGGCTGGTCTCAAACTCTCAATGATTCTCCTGCCTCAGCCTCCTGAGTGCTGGGATTACAGGCATGTGGCACTATGCCCAGCCAATGTGTGAGTTTTTGTGTGGACATATGTTTTCATTTCACTTGTGAATATAACTAGGAGTGCAGGGGCTAGGTCATATGGTAATTCTGTTTAATGTTTTGAAGATCTTCCAAAGCGTTTTCCAGTGGCTGTACTGCTTGACATTCCTACCAGCAATGTTTGAGGGCAGGTAGCCTGCATACAATATAAGTGAGGAAAGAGGCTTGCTCTGTCCTTTTGCTCTGATTACTTTTTTATTTTCAGCCACCATGAACTGTTGCCACACTGCCTTGGAACCAGCTTATTATGGGCTGAAACCCCTACAAACTCTGAACTAAATAAACTGTAATCTCTTTTAACTTTGATTTTATCTTTCTCTGCACAAAATTTCACAAATTTACTATTCCACTTCTAGGTATCTTCCGGAAAAAGTTAAAGATATCATATGACAGTGGTACAAGCACATCAGTGTGTATAGCAGCACCATTCATAATAGCTAAATCTTGGAAGCAGCCCCTGTATGGATTAACAGATGAATGGATAAAGATAATTTATTGACACACAATGGAGTACTACTCTGTCATAAAGATAAACTTGAATCATTTGTAAGAAAATGGATGCACCTCGAGATCATAACATTGAATGAAATAAATCAGACCCACAGGCTTAAAGATCACATAGTTTCTATTATATGAGAAACCAGAGTAAAAATAAAGACCAAAGTAAAAGATAGATTAAAGGAAGTAGGGAAATAAATTGCTGTCAAAGGGGAAAGGGATCAAGAGACAGGGGAGGGGATGCAAAGAGGAACTAAGGTGTGTTACATACATGTACCAGCATCCCACAAAAAATGTAAACATTATGTGTCAGGAACCACAAATTATAACTTGAGTCTAGAGGCTGTCTGAGGCTGTCCTTGCCCTGTCCTTTGAGCCAGATTGGAATGAAGAAATTTTCTGCTTTCTTAGGGTTAGTGACAGTGTGGCACTCACAGGGCAAGATATGACCTGCTGAGGACAATAAGGCACCTGGGGGAGCTTCAGTTTCCTTATTGCCTCTGGTCTCATCCTTGCAAGAATGCTTTGTTCTTCTCACTATCCCACCGTAGTCCCCATTACGGTTCCCTTCACCTATTAAATACCAAGATTCTGGCTATTTCATGGCCTTTTTTCCCTGCAGGCAACTGGTCATCGCAGGGCCCTGCTGCACTACTTTTTTGTCTCTTGCCTTTGTCACTGTGCACCATAACTCCTGGCAGGAGAGTAGAGCTCGCTGTGGAGGTCTCCAATAATTATGTATCACACACATGTACTAATAAAATAAACTGAAAAAAAAATGCCCTCTGAGCTGGGCATGGTGGCACACACTTGTAATCCAAGCATACTGGGAGACTGAGGCAGGAGGATTGGGAGTTTGAGCCCAGCATAGACAGCTTAGCAACTGAGCAAGACCCTGTGTCAAAATTTTAAAAAGGTTTAGAATGTTGCTTAGCGGTAGGGCTCCCCTGGTTCAATATGTAGTAATACCCATCCGCCACGAAGTCTGCTGAATTTTCACATGTGGTAGTGATCTTTATGCTTAGGAAAGTCTTGCATTCTTATATCGTGAAAATGATCGTTTATATTTTCTTCTCAAAGTTTCAACAAAGAGGTGTGATTGTTAATTGTGATATGTCAACTTGATTTGAGGAAGAACCACCTATCAGATTAGTATATTCTGAGTGTGTCTGTGGATGAGTGACATGTAGCCTACAACCTGAGCGGGGAGGCACCACTCCAGAAGTGAGGGGCACCAGACAATAGGTTTGTAGCCTACCCAGGTATACCTTCTACCAGGTAAAAAAGGAAAGAAGTAGGCAAGTCTTTCCCATTTCTTTAGAGGAACTCAGGTTTTCACCATTGCCCTTGGACACTGGTCTCTAATTCCTTCAGACTTCTAGTGCAGACTCTTCAGCCTTCCAGTGCAGACTGGTTTTCTGACACAGACTTTTACAGGTGACTCTGCAGCGAGCATCCAAGCGTTTGACCTTCAACTGCTACAGGATCCTCTTGTTCTTCAGTGGGCAGAGAGCCAGTTTGGTTTATTCCATGCATGATCTGACAGGTGGCCGTTAGGACCCTTTCAGTTCCGATCCTTTAAGTTGACCTCATAAATCTTTTGTACAATCATACAAATGTTTTTTACTGAACCTATTCTTCTAGAAAACCCTAACCAATATAGGAGGCATGGTAGGATGGGGTAGATAAGGATGATTTGCAGTACAGTGTGTAGTGAGATCTACTCTGTTCCAGGCCTGGTTCCAGCACCTGCTACCTTGTTCTTTTCTTTAAACTTTGTTCTTTTCTTGCCTCACAGCTCCTGTCCTTCAACCACATCTTCTATGATGTTTTTTCATACTGTTATCACCCTGGTCAATCTCTGCTGAAAGTTCTCCAGTTTGATGCTGTCTCAAGAAGACAGACCCAGAGTGGTTCCACTCCAGGTGAATTTTTGACAGTACAAAGAAGAGAGGTCTAAACCAGAGTCCTTTGTATACTATTAATGTTAGCAAATATTGAAGTGATGTTGGAAACAATTTTGTTGACCCCTTAGCCAGCATTACACTTATAGAAGCAAAATATCAGTTTTATGTAAACTAATATTGAATCAGGTCTTTTCTGTTCTACATTTCTGCATGCAATTAAATGGCCATTACCTATTCTTTTAATATATAGTGGCTCTATATTTCCTATTAATACTTTTCATCTTATAGTCTATTTTGTCTTGTAAAAATATTGCTATATTAGAAATTTTCTGCTAAGAATTTTTCCTGCATATCTTTTATATTTATTTTTAACTTTAAGGTTGTTTCTTATATTTGATAGCAGATAGCTATCTATGAATTTTTAAAAGTTCTGTTTGATACTCTAACTTTTAATAGATGAATTTAAGACGTCTATATTTGTTAGAAACCAATATAGTTGGACTCATTTATGCCATGTGTTTTGTTCCTTTATGAGTCCTTTTGTCTTTCTTGTTTTCTGTTTGATTTTAAAAATGCTCAGTTTCTTCTCGCGTATTTGTAACTTCTGTTATTTCTGGTTTTCAAGTGCTTATCCTTAAAAATGTTTCACAGTTCCTCTTCACATTTTCTTCTTCTTCTTAGAATTATTAACATGTATTAACTGTACAAATTAATGGGTTTCATGGTGACATTTTCATACATGTGTATATTGTTTTAACCACATCCACCCTCCCTTATGCCAGCCATCTTTTCCCTACCCCATTCCTCCTTCCTTTTCCTTCTTAAGTTTTTTAAAGCCTACATTTATTTAATATTTCTATCCTATTTCTGTCCTGTATTTCTTCTGTTTTCTTTGGGCTTAGGGCAGAGTTTTAAATTTTTCTAATTGAGATTAATTCAGTAATCCTGCTGACCTATTGAGTGATCTTGAGGTACTGATGCAGTGCTCTAAGTAATTCCTTTTATGTTTTGTGCCATCTTCAGTTTTAATAAGCATGGATCTATCTGAGTCATTAATTTAAAAAAATCAAATAGAGCTAGGTTCAAGGTCCTGTGTTTTCTATTTAGGAACTTTGTGTTTGGGGAGGGAGGATCAAAAGTCAGACCTAAGTATCTGCTTCCCTACATACCATCAATCTTGTCTATGACCAGCTTTTTTTCTCGACTACTACAAGTCAATTTCATCACTTTCCACCTAAAGTTCCTACCAGTTATACTCTATCATTCAAGGCTGACTGTTGATTAAAATTAATTGAGGAAAATCTGCTCTTCTGGTTGCTTTCTCAGCCGCTGAGTGATGAAAGTGTCAACAATGCAAGGCAGGAATCCATCAGATTCTTGTTGAATGAGACAGCAGGGTAATGTCTAGATAAGAGCTGAGTAGCTGTAGAGCCATGATGGGCTGAAAATAGGGTGAACAAAGGGACAAAAACTACACGTGTGTCTTCCTGTGTAGAATTATGCCATTTGGGAGGATGTAAACCTGGGCTCTAGCTTCAGCTCTGCTGCAGTATTACAATCTAGGAATTGAAAAAACAATGCATATCTGAACACATGCAGATGTTGGATCACTATTTAGTTACCTTGGAGATTTTCCTTTAGCTTCTCACCCACTTCTTAATAGCTTGAAATCTCTTTGGTCTCTTTCACCAAAACTGTTTTTTTCCTCTTGACCAAAATACCACACCTATTTTATGTTTGCATTCTAAGGACCTCTATTTTTTATTAAGTGCCATGGACCATCTGCTTTTTTCCCTGAAACTTCTCTTTTTCATTTCCCTACCACTGCCTTGTCCTGATAACACCTCTCTTTCTCTGCTGCTTCCACTTATTCTTTCCCCCTGATACTTACATGCTCTTCTTCTCCTCTAACCAGAGGCACAGCCCCAGCTTCCCGCTGGATGTCTTCCTGCTGCTCTTTGAAATTTAATGTGCCCCGCACTGAATTCTTCACCTTATTCCACAGAAGACTTAAACTTTACTGTCTCTATTCCTGCTAATGGTACTATGATTTTCCCCTTGACACTGGCCTAACATCCTGAGACCTAGAGTTGGGCGCAGAGCTATTTTTAAGAGCTATTTTACAGCAATTAAATATCTACAAGTACACACTGGTGATTCTGGGGTCTATGCTTTCTCATTAAAGACCTTAGAGTCTGTAGGATTAGAATGACAGTATCATACAACCAAAGCCGCAGTAATCAGAAACATTGCCCTGGTAACCCAGAGAAATGAAGGAGGGCAAAATGGTGAATATATGTGGAGGACTTCCTAGGTGCCATTTCGTGTACTAGGCTCTTTGCAGACATCTCAGTTGAAGCTTATGACAGTTGGAGGTAGACATTATAGGCAAGAAAAGGTAAGCTCAGTGGTGTCAAGATCATATTATTACATAACAAATACCATAAGCAGGATTCAAGTTGGAACTGTTATTTTTTTCAGATCGTCAAAAAAATATAACAAAGCTCTTCGGTTGTCAAAGAGAAATTGATATGTCATTTAATAATTTAAGCAGAGTTTTTCTCAATAATTAATATACAGAAAAATATTCTTAGCACTGAGGATAGAATGTAAAATGGTATGGAATGTACGGAAAAATATTCCTAGCACTGAGGATAGAATGTAAAATGGAATGTTACAGTGGTATGGAGGAGCATGCATTAGAATTTTAAGTAAAAATAAAGAGGAGGAGGAAGGTTAGGGAGAAATGATATATTAGATTTCATACATTTGGAGCACTAGGTATTTATAGGCTACCACATTGTTGGTGAGTGAGTGGTCAGAATGACCATATTCTACAAAATATTTCTACCCTCCTGTGCTCTACTTTTCAACATCCATTTGGCAGCGAAAGTGGAATTACTTAAGGAGGGGCATATAAAATTGGCTCCTTTCCTCCTTTTCTTTCAATTTAATTCTGCCTTGTTGTCGTTATAAAGAACTAAATGCAATTTGATGGCCCCAGTTTGATTATTGAACTCTAAGCTCTGCAGAGAAAGGGACCATGTCTAATCTCTTCTGTGTATCACTTCAGAATTGTAGTTCCAAAAGCTGTGCATGCCATTTGCTTAACTAACCATTTGAGAACTTGACTATTTTGAATATGTGTGATTTGCCCAAGTAGATAGGTAATTTATGTTTTGCTGCTATTGATTTTAATTATGTACTGTATTTCTATAAATATTGTACATGAACCAGAAACTTTCAAAAGCATATGGGAGATAGCTAAAATAATTGTACTACTAATTTCTATTGGTTTATTGAAAGGAACACTTAATGGTTAATTTTTTTGACCAATTTTACATGCTTATATCTGGTAATCTGAACACTACTTTGAAGACAACAGTATGCACTATGTTTTTTTTTTTTTT
>NW_004955440.1:3870535-3887772 GCF_000276665.1 Chinchilla lanigera
TTTTTGGTACTGGGAATCAAACTTAGGACCTTGCACTTGCTGGGCAGGTGCTTGTGCTGCTGAGCTATATCCCCGACCCAACAATATGCACTATAACAACAATTGTTGAATTCCTATCGTCTTGTTTTTTTTTGAAATTATATATCTTTTTGAATTATTTTTTATTCTCTTTAAAATAAAAAAGGCATATGGGATATTATCTATCTATATCTCATAAAAACCAACAGAAAAGAAGAGAATCCCTACCACTGGATTCTTTGTTATATTTTTTGGTCACAAGTCAGGTAACAACTCTTGCTGCTTCTGGATTCCTGAGTTCTGAGCAATTTCTTTATTGAGTTCTGGAGGTAAAGAAGGACAGGTGTATGGTGAGAGCCTTCTTATCTGATATGACAGGGCTGGGAGTTGTTTTAATGTGAAGATTGCTTAAAATCTAAAAAAAAAAATACATACTTAGCCCACACATTTCATTTCAGTCTAAATACCTGTGGATGTATATCCTTTTCCAATGTTTTGATACAGGGTCAAAGTGTTAGATGGGTGTTTCATACAAATTGTCAACAATGTCCAATTTCACTCTCGAGATAGAGGGAAAACGCAGACCTTTGTTAAGCACTCTGTACACAGGACTCTTCTAGACTTTTATAATTTCTCCAGCCTTTTACAATTCTTTCATCCCCACCTAATTAAGCACAACTTTGGAATCTTTCCAAAGTATTCAACCTAATTCTTATAGGACTACTGTTTTTATATTATTTAGTTATCTGATTTCAATTACATATAAAATTGTTAACAACAGGCTATGAAACAAATTCAACATACTCTTGTAGGCACAGAATACAACTGGGTGGTACAGAAGCATGAGGGCTTCTCCAAGTGGTCCAGTAGTCATGTGCCTGGATTGTGCCCCAGGGATAAACCCTTTATTTTGTGCAAGAAACAGTGGTTGTTTGATTATTGGAGAGTTCATCCAAGAGCATTGACTATATGTTTGACATATCTCTTCAGCCAGTTCATTTGTATTTCCAGTTTTATCAAGGTACAGTTGTATAACTGACTAATAAAAATTGTACATATTTAAGAATATGACATGATATTAACATATATCTATGTAGAAATGTTTACAATGGTAAAGCTAACTAACATATTAATCACTTCACATAGTTATGTTTTTGAGCGGGTATGCTGAGAATAATTAGATCTACTCTTTTAGCAAATTTTGAATATACAAACCTGTCTCGTTGGTTATAGTTGATATAGTGTACATTATGGAGCTCTAAAATTTATTCATCCTGTATAACTTAAATTTTGTACTCTTTGAATATTTCATTTTTTCTAACTTCAGTCCCTGATAACCACCACTCTGCTCTCTGATTCCATGTGTTCAACTTTTTTAGTCTACATATGTGAAGTCATGAAAGATTTGTCTTTCAGTGCCTGGTTTATTTCACTTAATATCATGTCCTGAAGGTTCATCCATATTCTCACAATTGACAAATTTTCCTCCTTTCATAAGGCTGTATAGAATTCCATTACGTTTTTATAGCACATTTTATTGCCCATCTGTAGATGGACACTTAGTTTTTTTCATTTCTTGACTATTGTGAATGATGCTGCAATGAACATAAGAGAAGATACAACCTATACATTGTGAAAAATATTGTGAAACATATGTTTGACTAAGTGATAATATCCAAAATATGTAAGGTACTGAAACAACTCAATAACAGGGAAACAACATGATTGTAAAAATGGATAAATTCCTTGAACAGACCTTTCTCAAAAGGAGACGTTCAGTAGGCTGAGGGATATGAAAAGGTACATTACTAATCATTAAGGAAATACAAATTAAAACCACAATAAGATATTACTTCACATCTATTAGGATAGCTATTCAAAATAAAAGATAACAAATGTTTAAAAACAGAAGATAACAAATGTACAAATGTTTCTTTTTCTCCACATTCTTACCAGTACCGGGGAAACAGTAGTCTTATGACTACTACGGAAAGCAATATAGAGGTTGTGTTAGTCACTTGCCTGGAACAAAATACCTGATATACAAACAAAAGAGAGAAAAAAATTATTTTGGCTTATCCTTTCAGAGGCTTCAGTCCATGGTCATCTGGCTCTGAGGCAGAAACATGGCAGAAGGGCATGGTAGAGGGAAGCAACTGACTCCATTGCTTCCAGGAAACAGAAATAGCCAGAAGAGCTAGAGAGAGAGGAAGGGCCTGGGGTCGAGATTACATCCTTCCAGGTTATACTCCTCCAGTGAACTACTTCCTCCAACCAGGTCCCACTCTTATCAGCCCATCAAGCTAATGAACTCTTTAGTAGATTAATCCATTGATGAGGTGAGTACTCCTATGATCCAACCACAGTTTGAAAGGCCTAGATCTGAACATGTGAGAATTGTAGGGGACATTTCATAACTAAACCATAGAAGAGGCACTTCAAAAAGTTAAAAATAAATAAAGAAAGAAATAAAATAGTTACAATAGTTATACTACTAAGTTCTCTTAGCTCATTGAAAAGAATATTGTTTGGACAATTAAACACCTATATCTTGTACTCTAACTAATTTAAAGATAACGATATGCAATATATTAATCATTGTTACTTTCCTATTATTTGGTTTTGAAAGTTTGTTTTCTTTTCCTCTCTGTAATAAAATTTTTTAAAAAGTTAAAAATGGAACTGCCATATAATTGAGCAATCTAATTTCTGTTGTGGTTGGATCACAAATGTCCTCTGAAAACGCCTGTGTTGAAAGCTTGGACACCAAATGGTGGCGCTGTTTGGAACTGGTGCAACTCAAGGAGGTGGTGTCTGGTGGGGAGAAGTAGGTCACTAGGTGAGTGAACCTTTGAAATGTATTGTGTCCACAGCCACTGGATCTCACTTGTTTTCTCTCTCTCTCTCTATTTCCTGACCGCCAGGAAATGAGCGGCTTGTTTCTGCTATGACCTTCTGCCACAATATTCTGCCCTACCACAGGACCAGAAACAGTGAAACCTAGTGGTCATGGAATGAAGTTTCTGGACCTGTGAAGCAAAGTAAATCTTTCCTTCTTTAAGTTGACTTTCTCAGGTATTTTGTCATAGCAATGGAAAGCTAACACAATATTTAAAAGAAGTGTAGCCAGGGATATTCCTATCCCTATTGCATCTTCTGCAGAAAATGTCCAAAGTTAATTTTTATCTAACTCTTAATATGTTGATTAAGGACACAGTTTGATTGATTTTTTTCCCCTTCATCTGTGTATCCTGCTTATGAATTGAGATTACTAAGATAATCTTGAACAAATCTTCATTGTCACTACTGATAGTAAATATGGTAGTGTACTAGCAACATGGGAGGTATTAGATAAGATAATGAGAGTGTGTAATATAAACTATGATCCTCTGTTCTTAAGAAGCATGGAATCCAGTTGGAGGGGAAGGATGCGCATGTGTATATATACATAGGTGGAAAGGTAAGTGTATGGACTAATAGATGCAAACTACAAAATGAGTTGTACTGAGAGTTAAGGGCATAGGAATTCAGACAGATTGAATGCTACAGTCCCAATAAGTGGCATATTTGGACATAGGTTAATTAACTAAATTTGAACAGGGACTTTTCTTTTCTTTTTTTACTTTTTTTTCTTTTTGGTACCGGGAATTGAACTCACAACCTTGTGCTTGCCAGGCAGGCACTGTGCCACTGAGCTATACCCCTGGCCTGAACTGGGACTTTTCTGTAGGGGAACTGACATTGAAATTTACAAGTCACTGGGTGGAAGAAGATGCAAAGATGGCTGTATGCATTGGGAAGAGCCTAAGTGAAATGTCCGAAGTCAGTGTTCTGTACATCTGCACATGAGCCAAAGGTCGTCAGGCCAGTGGTGCTAACATCTGTTCTGTCATGGGGCTCTGGGAAGGATAATATTAAGATACTGGAGCAGACAAATGATATTGTCAAGAAGACCAGGGTCAAGTTATGTGGAGGATTGTGGGGGTTGTGACCAAAATGTAACTTGAGCCTGTGTATTGACCACACTGAGCATTCTTGACATTAGACCCTCTTCAAAGGAAGCGAGGTTTAATCTTTGTTTTGGAATTACAAAATGGCACAGACTTTCCCTTCCCCCTTTCTGTCACCCTTATTTCTTGGAAAGGGAATTTTTATAATCTGAACTATTTCCTCAAGTATCCTTGTGATGAATAAAGATGTGACTTCTTTTGGACTTGACTGCTTAGACAAGTCTCCTGTTTACAGAGAAGTTTAGAGCACATGTGTATAGCCTCAAAATTGCAAGGTTCTCTACCAATGGCATGAGTCCAGTGAGAAACAACACTTGCATAGTGAGTTAGGCAGAGCAAATTTATTACTCAGCGATAGATACAAATGACAGACAAAAGCTTATGATTCATGGTGAGCCATTTCTATGAGGCCCAGAAAAGCTGTCTATGCCAGATGGGGGCCTTGTCTGTACATGCTCATGTTATACTGCAGCTGAGAGACTCCAAAAGCACTCCACTCTTGGTTTATATGTACTGAGTGCAACTTGGCCTGCTGACCACAAGCACTTCAGAATGTATTGTTCTAGGAGGGGCATAGAGCTCACATTGTCTGGGACATTTGTTTTTTTATATTAGGATGCTTCATTCTCAGTATATTCTTCCCTAAAATGCATGCAAAAGTGAGAAAAGCTAAGTTGGCCACAACTACCCACAGACCTATCTTCTTGCAAGAGTGTTACCTGAAAAAGATTTATATCATCCTCAACAGGCTTGCTCTCTGGTAAGTTGATCCATAATGCCTGTGCTCCAAAATATAACTGGTCTACCCCACTTCAGAAGCAAGCATAAGATTTTTCACTAGCTGATTTTCTTCTAAGACCAAACAGTTGTATAACATTGTGTGAGCTAGTTTATCTTATTTAGAGTAACAGTTAACCAGTACCAGAAATGAAACTTATTTTAGCTGGGTCTCATTGTCTCATCTGCATTTTCTCTGATTTCTTGTATGTGTTAAACAAAATAAAAAACTTAAAATCTAAGTTTAAGGAGAGTGGTGGTGAAATTACCACAGTCGTCAGTAGAAGGGGCGGCCACACAGAGTGTTACCTAGTTTCTTCTTCTGCATCTCTTCTGAACGTAACCCCCAAAAGACTGTTGGGAAATTCACACGTTTTAGGAGAAATCTGCAGTCAGGCTCGAGATTACAGCCTGGTGAGGAATATATTAGGGATCATATTTCCATGTGGCAGTCTGTTGTGTTGCTTTTTCTTATGCCATCTATAAATTTCCCTTTTAGCCATTATATGCAGGCTACATCTTTTCGTGAATTGTTTGCCCTGTGAGAATACAGGTCTATGACTTTTCATACATATCCAGAGCATCTAGAACAGAATCTACACATAGAAGATGCTCAGTAAATACCCATGGAATGAATATAGTCTGTAATTTTGCCTTTTGTTTATTTTCATCAACCAAATGCTAGAACAAGTTCAAGAAGGCAGGCATGGATGGGAAAAGCGTTAGCTAAAATCCCCCAGTCATGGCAAAACAGGGCCCTCTAGGTCTGGGATACTGAAAAGTTATTAAAGGTAGGTCAGCAAAGAATCTGTTACTGGAACTAAGAAAGGTGGTTTGACTCTAAATTCTTGCAGTTTTTTTGCTGTGATAGACCCAGGTCTCTGGTTTAGAGTTGTTGACCCCAAAGTAAGAAGAGATATATGCTACAAGGACAGAAATCAAGACAAAGCATAGTAACGCTTTCTCTCCTTAACTTTTTTGGCCAATATAACATCTATGAATTGATTAGAATGAGACATCCTCAGTCCTTGTGGGGCTGAGTGACAATTTACTTGTTAAATAGCTGAATTTTGGACAAATAAATGTTATTTAAATCTTTTTATTAGGAACATTTTACAGATCACCTTACTATCCCTTCTTCTTGCCTCTGAAAATTGATTGCTTGATAGAAAGGAGAGAAAAAAAATTCTTTCTGCATGAGTTCCAGAATACTGGCAGAAGAGAACAGACTGCTTCCAAAGAACTAATTTCAAGTGCATAAACAGTCTGATTGGCTTGTGACAAGGGGAATATCCTTGTATTTATTCCATTAAACAGGGTTCTTCTGGGCCTCCGCTGTCCTGTCAATCTTTGCTGCTCCATTGCAATGCAGCACCAGCTCCCAGCGTAGCCTCTTTTTCTCCCCCATTGGCTCCCCCCTCAGGCCCCTCCTTTCACACAGGCAAGGTATCTTTGAGCCAAAGCACTAATTTCCTGGCTGCTGAAAGCCCAACTCCTATCAATTTGGCCTGGATTTATTCAACTCCGGTACTAGGAAATTATATGTCAGAAGGACATTAAGGCCGTATATTGTGAGCCTTGTCCTATATTTCTAACCTTCCTTCTGTGTCTGCATCTCTCTCTGCCCAGAATTTTTTTGTGTGTTTCTCTGAATTTCCAAATCACCTATAAAGTGCCCGTTTCTCTTTTTCAGCTGCTCCCTGGTGTTATTTATAATAGGCCCAGGAGAAAATGTTCATTCAAATCGGAAAGAGATTATGTCAGAGAAGAGAGGGATTTGGCAATGCTATTTGGAGTTGAAACCTGTGACAAAAAAATTGTATGTTGAGCAAGGGCTGTAGCAGAAGGTGACTATTGAGGGTTATGGTCGTCTAGAGAAAAGTGCTCCTCTAGGATAATGGCAGGCCTGGGACACTATTGAAAGTGTGATCCAAGAGCTTCAGGGATTGATTGTTTTATGTGAAAGAATTATTAGGGAAAAAGCAATTTGAAGATTGTTATCACTCATGTTTTTACTAGGGATAGAATAATTAAATGAGTTATCTTTAAAGTACTATGACAAAGAAGTAGACATTTGAGAGAAATGAAAGCTTCCAGTTTGATCTTGTACAATCAATACAAACTCCAGGGGTCCCTGTTCAATGAAAAATTTCAAAAGACCCCTGGCATTTTCACAAGCAGGACTCTGCTTTCTGAAATCTTAACATAAATTCTGTAGCAACTGATGGATTTGTTTACTCCACACTACTGGTATTTGTTGTGAACTCTATATTTAAAAGAACTTTGGAACATGTATGCAGAACCTAAGTGGGTAAATCGCTTGTTTCTAGAAGAACTAATGACGCTAGTTAACAATTCAGAAATAGCTATAACTAATATTCTGGCTTCAGTATCTGGGTGGATGATTCTTCTATAGTTACTATTTTAATATGAGGATTTGCATAATTGTTTTTAAAATTTTAATATTTAAATTTTATTTTAAAGAGAATAAAAACCAATAACACAATAACAACAGCATAGACAAAAACAATAAAAATGATACAGGGTTTTGAAACAAAATGATAGGAATTAACAGCAGTTGTTGTATTACCAGTCTAAAACTCTGCAGGTGCATGATTGATGATGAAACTTTGAAATTTTTTTTTCCAGGTCATTTCTAAGTCTCAGTAACCTAAATATGTGTCCTGTTTACAGGACATACAATCTGATACTTGTTATTGTAACCTCTATCTGCCCATCTTTCAGACCTGAAATGTGGTTCTCTTCCAAGTTTCCATACCCCAGTATGTAGCCCTGCTACAAACCAGTAAGCTCTGAGTCCACCCTGGCTGCTCTCTGTCCCTTAGACTCTGCATCCAATCCATTACAGGGTCCTGCTGTTTCTGCTTCCTAAATATTGTTTGCATCTGTTTTCTTCCTTCCATCATCCTGGTGGAAGCAATTCCTCTCTGAGGGACTACTGCAAGAGCCTCGCAGTATCCTGGCTGCTAATCTTGCTCCCCAGTCACCCTGCTCCCAGATTTCCCTGACTTTGATCCTTTGATCCTTCTCTCTGCTGGACACACCTCCCCATCCTTCCTCTTTCTCTTCACTCATCCACGCTTATTCTACTCACAGTTCAGCTTATACCTTGTCTATGGAATCTATCCTGATCACTGTGCCTACACGGAAATAGCTTGCTTGAAGCCCTTGCAAGATACTATCCTTTGAAGCAACGCCAATCTCCCTTTTAATGGATGGATCTATTCCTGTGAGGCTGTTGGCTCTGTGAGGATACGGTGGGGGTGTCCTGCTCACAGGACTTAGAACATTTCAGATTCTAAGTAAATATTTGTTAATTAAAAGAAGAATCATAGAAACGATTCATCACCCTTCTACAAGTGTATTTTTCATGTAGAAGAAGCTAAAGTCAAGAAAATAAACTGGAAGGTAGAGGCATTATCTAGTCACAGGGATATGAATGTAATTCTGATCAGTGCTAATTTAACTTCCAAAGTAAAGTTTCAGGAGGAAGAGGAAAAAGAAAAAAAATATTAAAATACAAGATAGTCAAGATATTTATGCAGCTAGTTTCTCTTAGTTCATTGACAAGAAATGTTTATGCTAATTTTGTTTAGACAAGATATCATGCCTAGATCTTGTACTCTGAATAACTACTATGAAGACAACAATATCAATGTATTAATTATTGTAACTCTCTTACTAACCTATTTTGGAACTCTGTTTTATTGTTATTTTTTTTTCTCTTTAAAATAAAAAGTAAAGTTTCCAGTATAATTGGGATCTAGGCTTTTTTCTTTTCTTACGTGAGTGTGATATCTGCATCCTGGGTGGGTAAGTTGTGTGGTTTTAATTAGTCATCCTGTTCTAAACCTTTTAGGGTCATTTGTGTTCAGATGGAAATGAACATGCAGTTGTCTTCATGCTGTGCTTTTTCTAAAAGTATTTTTAAGAGCCCATGTCATTCTTCTCTATTTTCATATGCTGATTCAAACAAATATGTACAAGCATACAAAAATGTTTTGTGGGGTAGGAATAGGTTAGTGACATGCATTATATACTGTGTTGGTACTTAATCTCCTAGAAGCATTTCTTAGTAACATGCTGAAATTTACAACTATCCAAAGACACAATTGTTTTCAGAAATATTGCTGAGTAAAAATCTGAGTAAATATTGAAAAAGTTGGTTGACCCACCACATGTTCCACCCATAGAATCACTCTTGGTGACTGACCTTGGGCTGAATATCAGCCCCTGTGTTTATGAAATTTTCTTGCCATGAAAATGACTAAGTAAGAAATAATACTGCACTCATTGGGTTGTTTCAGTGAGGTGTGGATACCACTGCTCTATGTAAAATATCCTGGATTTTCATATCTTTTTCATTTTTTGTATCCAGATTAGTACCAGCTTGGTTTTTTAACACAGTAATTATCAGTTTCAAGTAATTACTATTGTTTTGGTTTGGTAGAAAATTTGATATCATTCTTGCCCAGGCAGAATCTCCTTGGATTTGTCATGAAGGACACATTACAGCTTTAGCCTTTTGAAAAACAGATGGAGATTTCGACTGGTTGTGCAAAAACGGTGCTCATCATGTTCCTGGAATACTTCAGTGTTTTCATTTATTACCAGCGGGGGGGATCAACATCACCAGCATGTGTGACTATCTCAGTAGTGAATTTAATTTACTCTTTTGAGTATGGAGTAATTTTGGGGAAAATTCTTCTTCAGCATATTCATGATTTTAGAATTTGATTTCAAGAAATATTTTATGTTTAATTATTTGCTTTTCCTGGAAGTGCCCTAAACAAAGACTTCCTGAATCAACCTTTAACAAATCATGTTATATCTGCAAACACTTAATATAAACAGCACTGGCAATCTGCATATTTTTCCGCTAACTGTATAGTAAAGTCTTCATTATTTAAATGGTGATTGTTCAGTTACTAGACTATCTAGGTTCTTTGGCTTTCCTCTTTTTTCTTTCTTTCTTTCTTTCTTTCTTTCTTTCTTTCTTTCTTTCTTTCTTTCATTTTCTCTGTTTTTTTTGGTATACTAGGGCCTCTGTTAAGAGAGGAATTGGGCCATACAACCTATCATTCAATCAATAGATGCTGATTATGTGCTTATGCTTTATGGGAACTTCTTTTACTTCCAGGAAGGTGCTATCCATGAATATGTCATCTGTTCATGATGGCTTGTTATCAGGTTCTGAGTTAGTGGGTTGGATTATATGAGGGTAGGAGATTGATGAGACCTAGAAAGGAAATGAGAAAAGGCAGTATTTCTGCTGTAAAAGCTTTAGAGGATGGGGAGGATGTGGACAGAAATTAGATAGGGGGGCGAGCATCATAAACTTTCAAGGGACCAGTTTTCAGCTTGGGATGTGTGGTGGATAAACAGGAGAAATGAGTCTGAGGGACAGAAAGAACTGGGTTGTGGATAGCTTTGATCATTGAGGGCCTGATATTGAAGAGATGCATAAGATTTTTGGCTTTCTGTTGGAGGCAATGAGAAAGCATTGATGATTTTGATTCAATCTGAAATTCAAAAGAATTTGCATGAATTCTTATAAGAAGCTTTGACTTAAGCCTTGACAGAGAAGACAGGAATAATAGTTAAAACTAAGTTTGGGGAGATTTATCAGCTAACTTGAAAAATTTAATCCTTCTAGCTTAAGGATGATGGAGAATTAGCTTCATGTCATCCCCCCTTTTATCTTGTGCCTTTCTATGTTCATTGATAAGAAATTTGCATTTGAAAAGTTTTATTATGCACTCTAGTAGGAAAATTGCATATTGTTGATAAATGTATCTTTTATAATCCTTTCTGTCATTAGAACAGTGCTAATTTTATTTACACTTTCTCAAAGGGGAAATAAATGCTTGTGCAACCCCTTCATTATCTTGTCTGCCCTTGCCTTACTTGCTTTGCCAAAATTCTAATGGAGAAAAAAGGGGGCTGCCCAGTAATTTTCTTTTCCTCTGACATTTCAGCACTCCTCCAGTACATTGCTGTAATGAAAATTGGCAGCTCTTGAGAAAAACTATGCATTCAGGAGAGAGCACCTGCTACATGGACCATGAATGGCAGGGGAGCCTCTCCAGCCAAACTATGAAGCCATTCTTCAAGTGCATTAGTGGTAATCCTGCTAGATATCCACAGGTCAGTCTGTTTCAGACCTGGGGATGGGCAGACATTTGATTCTAAATGCCTTGTCATCTATCATCTTGCTCACAACAATCAGAAGTTTGAAGTTGAAAGGCAATAATGCCCCAAGGTCATTATCATTTCTGTGTAGACTTTTCAGCAACAAGTTAGGACACAAGATGTGTTAACATTAACTTTAAAGACTATTAGATATTTACCAGGTTTTTCACTTTTTTGGGGGTGCCTTATTCAGAGGCAGATGAAACAATATTAAATTGATTTGCCTTGAAGGATGGTTAGGGTATGACTTTATTGTCACTAGTGTCTGCTGCTTAAAATATACTAGTTCAATGTTGAAGTTTAAAAAGGCTCTGTATTTATTGCAGTGGTGGATTCTTTGCTTAGAAGCCACCAGCAACTCATCTTTGGAAATTTCTGTCCAACATTTGGTAAGACACATAAACCAATCACATTGTTTTCTTTTAAACTTAAAATGATATTACCTGACAATTTGCCTTGAGTACTTCTGCTGTCCACTGAGTAAGTCTTAGAAACATGAAACTGTCTCACCAACAAAAATTGTCAGAAGAGTGTGTTCAGGGCTATACAGAAAATTTCAGAAGTGGGTTTTCAAGTGATTTCTCATCAATGGTCACATTATTGGAACAATGTCATGTCTGAAGATGACAAATTTGAATAACAAAATATGCAGTGACATGTACATATTCTTTGGTATTTGTTCCAATAAGTGGTTGTTAACCTTATAGTGTTTGAATTTGTAGTAATTAACAGTATGGGATTTGGACTCACAGGAACTGGGGGTAGCTTCTTATTCTGCTGCCTTGGAGAAATTACTGTCTGTGACTCCTCAGATTTTTCAGGGTAAAATGAGGATTGTTTTTGTTATGATTAAATTAATGAATTAAAGTGAACTAAAATATGTATGCTTACGTGTATACCTGTTTGTCTACCAATTCACCCATCTATCTATTTTATCTATCCATCCACCCATGCATCTGTATATCACGTGCCAAGAGCCTCATAAATGGTAGTTGTTTCTAGCAATTAAAAATTGTTATCATAATGTTCTCTCCTATTCTTTATGGTCTGATCTTCTTGGTTGCCATTATTGGTTGCTTTTCTTTGTTTTCTCCTCCTTTTACTCTTCTACTTTTCTCATCTGCTTTTCTGTTTCTCCTTTTATTCCTGTCATTGTTTCCCTTTCTTTTGACTGTCTGTCTGTCTTGTAAGTCCTGTCTCCCTTATAAATGAGGACTTGAGCTGCTTCTTCAGCATGGAGACAGAATGAGGATGAGCAGATCTATGGATAGCTTCCTTTCCTATTTTTGCAATTATTTAAACTTTAAAACTGTGATTCTGCAGGGTGCTCAGATATCCTAGAGGAAAAATCAGGATTTTTACTTACGAAGGCATAGGTGGATCATGTGCAGTTTGAAAAGCATGTTAGCTATTACAACAAGATTAAGACAAAGCCATACCAAATCGAACAAAACAAAACCATGCTATTTTCTTACATAAAACGGCAGCAAATAAGCTAGGTGAACATGCATTGCTTTATGAATATCCTAGGAAGATGGACTTTATCACTGAAGTGATAGAGTTTATGAGTAAGAAGAGTTAGTATCGAACCGTTACTTCTTAAATGGGAACTGCTAACTTCACCACATGGATAATACATTTTTTAAAAGTACAGAAACTATTGAGAACCACTGTTTATGAAATTAGCAAAACAATCATCACAACCCAGGCGAGATTGGTTCCTAGAGACCCATTTCTGTATTTAATGAGAAGCTGGTTTAAGAGAAGCCAGCTGAGACTCACAAGCTTAGGGCATGTTAATTTGAAGCTAACCTGCCCATCACAGAGTATTCGCACGAGGTCTCGATTATAATGAACACTACTTTGTACTTCAATAAATAGAATTAGCAAACCCTTGTGAACTGTAGATATGAAATTGATAATATCCTCCCTTAGGTTTTTCTATTTATCCCAACATCATTGGCTATTTTATCATGGTTTAAGAAAAATTTTAAAAATGAAACACTGCTGGTTATACTCATAATCATAAAACTAGTTTCACTTGAGTGAATCTCCACATATTCAGTTATTATACCTAACCTAATAGCATATAATCATTTCACTATTATCCATTAAAGAGCACACATGTTTAGTGTAAGCCTTATCTCCAGAAAATATCAGCTTTTGATTATAGCAGTTCTGATTCCCTATGCAAGCTGCCCTTTCTTTGGGACATCTGCTAGAAGGAGTACACATGGAGAAGGTGTGGTGTAATTGAAACAGCATTGTACTGAAACGGGCCTGGGTTGACTCTGGACTTTGGCGTTTAATGGCTGGATGGATCCGGGTGATATGTCTAAATTTTTTGAATCTCACTTTCCTCATCTGTTAAATGAAAATAATGCAATTTCTCTGTATGTATTTATGAGTATTGAAGATTTTCCAAAAAATGTGTAGCATAATACATGGTGCACTGCATGGTTCTGAAGCTCACTTTATTTTTATGCACATTGAATAACTGCTTTACCCTGAAGTTCAACTTGCTGAATAGTACAACACATGTAATATTTTTATTGCTATATACACAGTCTTACACTGACCACGAAACATCCTTTCATTTGCTCTGAAATTCTTGCCTATTGATGTGTATAGTCATAACTCTTACCTATGCTCACATAAAATCCCATTCTACATGCTCATATAGTTCTCTACAAATGTACATCAACCCATAGATTTTAGAGAGAGACCAACCTGTGTCTATAAGACACATTGCATAAGATGGTAGGCGGTGGGGCAGAGGTCCCAAGTCTACTTCACTCAACCCATGATACTGTGATATCCAGGCAAGGGAAGCTAATAGTCACTCATGGAGCAGGCTTTGGCTCTTTTCTGATGTCTGCTTCCACAGGAACAGATGTACTGGCAATAAACTCCAGCTCTTTGGAGTCTTTGGGTACTGCAAACAGTCCTGATTTTTAGACCAAAAAGTGGTTGGCATGATATAAAGACAGGGAGGTTGACCTGAAACTGGGCATATAATCATTTGGTTATTATCCATCAGAGGATATGCACACATTTAGTATGAGCTGGGCAGTGACAGTGACAAGTCTAGGATTTGTTTTCAGTTCACATCCTAAGTTCATACGCACACATCAGTAAGCGCTGCTTTATTTTGTACATCTCCTAAATAGTGTGTAAGCTTATTAAATGTAGGGTCTGTATCTTTGTGCCCTGTTGTCTTTTCACTTGGGAAACTTGTTGACTAGGAGAGGGTGAGGACCCATCTTCCTGTAAGCTGGTCATCACTGATTTCTTTGACTCTGTCAGGTGCTGACTCCGGGATTCTCTTGTAAGAAGTACATGTCCTTTCTCTGTGCCTTGTGAGAAGGACCATTTTGAGGCTGGGCAGGAAAGAGGGTGATTCCAATCAATGATGATTGTCCTCAATAATGGCACAAGGATAAGATTCGGTGGGGTGGTAAATAAATCTAAGTATTGAAGGTGATGTGTGTAAAATTATATATATATTTTATAATGAAAAACATCTACTAGTGGCCAGTCTGGAAACTCTACAGTAGATATTTATTACTGATTATTATTTCTCCTTTCAGGAGTTCCAGTTCCTTGAATGATTAGTTGTGAAGTCTTGTGTAGCTTTTTGGTGGTATGCAAAGGTAGGTCATTGTGCTGTGACCTGCCTTGTCTATTGTAATGGTTGCCTGTCCCCATCTTCTATCCCCTGTCAGAGTCCATGCCACTGCAGCCTGCACTGTCTCCATATCTACGCTGACTGAGCTGCCCTTGTGTTTGGGGCTGATGACTCACGTGTTCTCAGGAGAGTCAGAGTCAGTATTGCGTGGGGCCTCAGAATCTTCCTCTCTCCACCTTTGGAGCTCATCTCGGCTGGGCCTGAGGTAGCACTATGGGAGGGGGTGTTTACAGGGACTTGGCAACATTCAGCAAAATGGAAGCTACGTGCCTCTTTGGAACCTGCTCTTTATTTAGAGAACATGTTGCTAATTTATTTACCGAGTGTTCTTTCCAGACAAAATGTCAGAGCCAGATGAGACACTGAAGATCTTTAAATCCTACCCTTCATTTCACAACCAGGAAAGTGGGGCTCAGCTGACATTCTATAGTCTGTGCTGAGGCAGGGACAACCCCTCTGTCCTCTGACTCCCTTGTAGGGAGTCTGTACCACTGCCTTTGAATAGCTGGCATTGATACAAATCCTCTTTCTGCTTTTAATTTTCAGCTGAGTCACCTGGGTGCCCACGTGATTTAAAACTTTTGAATTGCTTGTTCGTGAGATTTTCCACTTAATATTTTCAGACTGTTGTTAACTGTAGGTAAGTGAAACTACAGGAAATGAACCTCTGGGTCGGGGGGTAGTACTGCAGAGGACTGCAAGTGAGGAAGGATGGGGGTTGATTCAGTACGCATGGTGTCTTCATAAGAAGTGGAAATGAGCATACAGGCACACACACAGGAAAAACATAGTGTATAGATTTAAATTATTCTTCTAAAAGTCTAGGAACTTCCAGAAGCTACCAATATATAACTTGAAATATTTAAGCCTCAACAGCAACCTCTGGAGTATCTTGGGCTCGTACAGGACATCTGGTTGTGGCAGGGTGTGGAATTAACTGATTCACTGTGGCAGGCTGGGCTGTTTGTGGGGCTTAGATAGATAAATGTATAGATCTAATATTAAGATCTCTGAGTCAGGGACAGTATCAGCCAAGCTTGACATTTTATCCTCCATACCAGGCACAATATCCAGTTCGCAGTTGACCCTATCTGTTGAATGCATTAAAGGTTGTCACTAGTGAAATTATCATCACTCTAAAAAAAAACCCCTGTGCTTAATAAGCAATCACTACGTATTGTTCCTTATGCCTGGCAATGGCTAATCTACTTTCTTTCTCCATAGATTTGCTTCTCTGAATATTTCATATAAATTGAATCATATAATATGTGGTCTTTTGTGTCTTGTTTCTTTTAATTAGGATGTTTTCAAGATTTACCTGTAATACAGTATGCACCAGTTCTTCATTCTGTTTTCAGTGGTATTGTGGATCAAACGCAGGGTCATTCTACCTCTGATACACACCTCCACCCCTTTTTATTTTTTGAGCCAGAATTTTGCTAAATTTCCCGGTCTGGCCTTGGACTTTTGATTCTTCTGCCTCAGCTTTCCATGTTCCTGGGATTACAGGCATGCACCACCATGCTTAGCATTTTTTTTCTTATTTTAGTGCTGAATATATTCTGTGGTATGCATACATCACATTTTGTTATCCATTTATCAATTGATGAGCAGTTGGATTTTCCATGTTGGGCTATTCTAAATAAGGCTGCCATGAATAGTCATAAAAATTGTGTGTGTGTGTGTGTGTGTGACCATTCATGTATAAGTTTTCTCTTGAAAACGTCCCTAGAGTTGAACTGGTATATCATGTGGTACTCTACATTTAATGTTTTGTAGAACTGCCAAGTAGCTTTCCATACCTTCTGCACCATTTACATTCTCATCAGCATACAGAAGGGCTCTGATTTCTCTTTTTTTTTTTTAACTTTCTTGCCCACATTTGTTATTTTCTGTATTTTTAAAATAGCCTTCTTAGCAGATGTGAAGTGGTATGTCATTGTGGTTTTGTTTTATATTTCCTGAAATATTAGGCTGTTGAGCAGCTTTTCATGTGCTTATGTTTGTTGAAGTCCTTTGCCTATTTCTACACTTTGGATATCAATCCCTTGTCAGGTAAGTGATTTGGAAGTGTTTTCTCCCTTTATGTGGGCTGTTTTTTCACTTTATTTACAATGTTCCTTTGATATACAAACTTCATAATTTTGACAAAATTCATGTTTTTCTATGCTTTCAGTGTCATATTTAAGAAGCTTGCTTAAACCTATGGCAAAATACTTACATATTTTTTTCTTCAAAGAGTATTATAGTTTTAGATTTTACATTTAGGTATTTGATCCAATTTAAGTTAATTTTTTTGTGAGATAGGTGTTAAATTCCTTTCTTTTGCATAGGGATATTCTTGTCCTCATACCATTTGTTGGAAAGACTGTTCTTTCTCCATTGATCAGTTTTGTTTTTCTCATCAAAATCAAAACCAGCTGAATAACATTTACATGGATTTCTTCATGGACTCTCAATTCTAGTATATGTATCTATGATTCTAATAGATGGATTCTACTTTTTTTTTTTTTTTTTTTGGTTTTTCTCCG
>NW_004955440.1:3887872-3946509 GCF_000276665.1 Chinchilla lanigera
TTTTTTTGGTTTTTGGATTCTACTTTTAATGTAGGTTAGATTCTGATTTATACATTTTCAATTCTAATATATTATGTATATGATATATGACATGTAAATACATAATACATATCTTCTGCCAGCATTGCAGTACTGTAATTACTGTAGATTTGTAGTAGGTTTTGAAATCAGGAAGTTTTTATCCCATAAATTTCTTTTTTTTTCAAAGATTTTTTTGACTGATGAACTCTTATTAACCAGAAAGGACAAGATTTGACCAGGAATCTGAATTCAGCAAATTAGTAGCAAGTTAGCCATGCCCCTCAGAACTGAAGATGTTCCTTCTGCTTTTGATAATACTGTAACCAAAAAAAGAAGCTGACAACACCCAGAGCAGCAGACTTGTTGGTGATTGAGATGGCTAGTTAGTCTCATTATTTTCCTTGATAAGGAAAATGATTTGGGTCAAGTCACCTTGGATGTCAAATACATCATTTCACTTTATTTTTTAAGCATGTATCTGAAACAGGTAGTGCAAAAGTGCTTAAGTCCATTATATAGGTAGTGAAATTGAGCGTCAGGGTTCAAAGAGCGGTTAAGATTACAAACACTTTTTTGTGGCACAATAATTACTAGCTGCATGTTCTTTATTTCCAAGTGTTGTGTTCTTTTGTTTAGAGAAACGTGTTTTAAAAAATATGAACAGAAATGTTAACTATCAAAACTATTACAGATAAGAAGCAGAAAAAGAAAAGGAAGAGGATTATTGATTATCTCATTATTTAGATAGGAGCCATAAATTGTGGGATTCCTCACTGGACTGTGAGCAGGATGTTTGTTGAGTTTTTCCAACTGGCTTTCCAGAAAAAACGTAATGTTCCAATTGGTAGTTCTCACCTTTTTTTTTTCCGGTGTAAATACTCCAACTATAGTTGATTTCAGGTGACTGTCATGCTATCACTGAATGAGGATTCAGGAAGAGATCCATACCATTGGCTCTCAGAACCAGGGCCAGCACACCACTGAAGAGTTCTCAGTTGCTGCACCAAGTATAATCCATGAACCAGTGACACTGGCATCACCCGAGGGCTTCTAGAACTTCAGAACCTGGGCCTTGCAGTTTAACAAGCTCCTCAGGTGACTCCTATGTGCATTAAAGTTTGAACAGTGATGCACAGGATTATTAAGCATTTAAAATAAGACCATCCCAAGTTGAGATGTTCTGTAGGTGCATGTAATACACACCAGACTTTAAATACTTGTGTGGAAAAAAGAAGGCAGGCTATCTAATAAATAACCTTGACATTGAGTACCTGTCAATATGATAATATTGGGTTAAATAAAATAGTTGAATTTATTATGCAGCACACATTGTATTTATGTTGGATAGCTTTGCTCTGGAGCAAGGATTCCAAGATCTCTGATTGCTCCATTGTGTATCCCTGGGGTTCATCTTATTCTAAACCTCAACTTAATTGGCCTGAACATTTCTAATAATGCAATGAGTTGCCCATGGCCACACTGCTAGTAAGGGCCAATGCCACTTTCTTCTATTTACTTTTGCTTTTTTGCCACACTGTGAACTCAGAAGATGTTTCTAAACTGAAATGAATAATTACCTCTTTGCCCTCAAGAGCCTTGAGACTCTACTTTTTTCAAGAATGGAGAAGGATTAGAGAAATGAAGAATGCTCTTTACTTCTCTTTCTGCATCTTTTGTTATCCAGTATGAGCCCAGGCAACGGTGCTGCAGGCTGAGCATCATTTCTGTGGCCCTCGGTGATCTCGAGGGTCTTATCTCTGTGACAAAGGAAGAGTCACTAAATAACTCCTGCTGCTAATAAACAGCCCAAGAGCAAGTATATCGCCACTCAGCACATTAACCATATTTACCATCTAAGAGACAGAAAGCAACCTGTCTCACTTGATGAGGATGCCATAAAGTTTTAGTGAACAGGGAGTAAATCAAGGCTTGTGTTTGCCTTGTAAAAATGCAGTGTCTTGTGCTGCATCTCACCCTTCACCAGCAGGAGTGTATTTTTATTCCTCTGCATAAACGAAACATAATTTGTTGCTACCTTGTTGACTTGCTCTTGGTGCTGGCTCAACAACCAAAAAATTAAAACAGGCATTTTGTTTCTGATGAGGCCTGAGCCTGAGTATGAAATACCTAAAATATTTGCAAGATGAAAATAGCTTTAAGCTGAAAAGGGGCAGAAAAAAGGACTCTTCCCTCTCAGTTCCTGTGAGAGAACATGCAAAATGTCTGGAACAGTTGTAGGCACAAAATGATGTTACAAAATGGGTGACTTCACCTTGCCTTTATGTATGTTAGAGCCAAGCGCATTCTGAGGATAAGAACAGATAAATAACTGAACAGTCAAATTCATTCAAAACCACCCAGCTTGCAAAGTGGATTCCCACGATCAGTGGCAAGTGCTAAACTCAGAGCCACAGTTACAAGAGTAGAGTGAATATTTGGAGACATGCAAATTAGTTGATTGAGGTTAGTCAGCCATTTTCTTTTTAACCACCATTATTTCAGCCCAAAACCATTCTGTTTGCTGTGAGTAAGTCTGGTGTGTCCTTTTTTGTTTTTGTTTTTGTTTTTACTGAATTTTAAGTTTAGAGCTGAGATTGAGAGAAAGTGGAGAAACAAACACCTTGTAAAGACTGTAGAGGGGTCCTGTGGTGAGAAAGTGGGGAGAGGTGGACGTCTGGGCTGGCCAGGCCCATAGGGTCTGAGGTTTCTTGATTCTAAAAGACAAATAAGAGAACTGTAGACAGTCTGGGGAGAGTTTCCAACTTTGAGCTGCAAAAAGTGTGTTCCAAGTGCATTATCCAATCTGAAATCCTTGAATCAAACCCTAGGAGCTGAGCTGTGATGCCAGTATGTCCCACTGATGGGGAAAGACAGGCAAAGGCAAGCTGGTCTGGTGAATTCTTGACCAAGCATGGTCACTCTTCCAGTGGGGCTTACTCTAGTAGGGTATATTTTCCTGGGTAACTTATGCTTATCAAAAGCACCAGGAGTGTATTTTACATGATGCTGTCTATCTAGTTTATCTGATTAAAAAAGTTCTGTTGCTACCTAAGGAGTAACATTCCTTTTAGGACATATTTCCTTTGTAAACATAAATTTCCTACTAACAAGATTTAACGCACGCATTATCTTCATGTCAGAATTTCATATAAAACTTCGACATTGAGAATAACAGGCTATAACATATTGTAACGAAGGCAGTGGACATGGTCCCTTGAACTTAAGAATACAACACAGAAAATGACAGAAACCGCAGCACTTTCTTCCATCTATGCAAAAAGAAGCCTTGAAATTGGAAAAGATATGAGTTGTGTTTTGTAGACCAAGGGAAAGAGTTTACCAACTACTCTCCAAGGTGCTTTTCTTCTCAGCCAAATGAGGGCCTCATTTGTAGATATTTTGGGGTGCCTGAAAGCCAGGAAGACTAAGTCCCTCTGCACTTATTTGGGCTTATGTGGAGTGGCGTGATACATTTTTGGAGAGAGTAGATTACAGTGAGAATGATCTCTGTAACTTGACGCACGTCTCAGGAGTTTGGGGGCATGTGAAAACAAAACCCCATCTCTTGGTTGCCTGGAGATGTCTGAAGTTCAGGTGTTGTCTGGAGCAGCCCCTTGGAAAATGAAGATAGACAGCAGTAATGGGGGGAGCCTTCACACTGCATTTGGTTCAGCAAGGATGAGTGAATTTTCTATGGGTCATGTGCTGATTGCATAAAGTACAGGGTTGAATCTTCCTTTTGAACTTTGCCAGACTATGTGACCAGGATAAGATATTGTGGACATGTGGTTTGGATAGGAATGAAGGGAATAGTAATGAGTAGGAATGAAAGGTCAGCCAAAAAGTGCATCACCATGTAAGGGAGATATGAAAAGGCTTCCAAAGAACTTACACTACAGACCATAAGACAGGCAGCAGTGATGCACCTGCATTTACTGGGGGTGTTGATGGTCTGGCCATAGGAAACCAAAACAATGGATGCAGGTAGATAGAATATTTTTTTCTTTTCTTCTACCTACCTTTCCTCTGACCCAGTGAAAGCCAGGAAAGAAAGAGAGAAAATAGACCACATCCTGCTCCATACTCTTAGTTTTGATATGGTGGATAAGCCTGAGTAAGGGGCAGGATAGAAACTTTAAACTGTGAGATTCAAGTTTTGATTTACACTGAACTGTACTTTTCAAAGGTAAATGGAAAGCCCAGACTGGGACTTGTTCTTTTGTATTTGAAAGTTCCTGGAAAGCTATTGGATTTGCTCACACCAAGCTACCATCAAGGGTTGATTTGGGAGAGTAGGGAGGAAAATAAAGTGGCTTCATGCTTCGACTCCATAGGGACTGTAGAAGATTCAGTAAACCAAGTACACCTGCTGAGATAGCCTTTACCCAAATTTTCATCTTATGACAAAATAGAAATGATAATTCTACGTGTAAGGCATTCTGAGGCAAACAGACAAGCCTCCTTGTATCTCAAGGTTATCAGAGGTGACTGGCAAGCAGTCAGCTTCCTCCTCACCCAGGCCCTTCCATACAGCTAATGACTATGGCTTATGGGACCTTGTTTTGCAGTGTATAAGTTTGGAGTGACCATGGAGAATTCCTCTTCTTACATTATGGAAGACTGGATAATTTGCAGTCCTCATATTCAGCTGTCTTAAGATATCAGGGGTCAGGAAAATCCCTTGGTTGAAATTTTCATCTGCATATTAGCAAGCAGAATCCCCCCCTCCTCAAATCATGGAACAAATATTGGCTTGGGAGGCAATGTTTTAATATTGTCAATGGCTGGTTATTTACCTCGGGCAGGCCGCTTAATCTGTCTGGATTTATTTCCTTCTATGGAGAATCCTCAATGTCATTCTCCAGGGCAGTTGATATGTTGATTGAATGTGTCCCAGAAACTTCTAGACCCTTTCTGTGATGTCTGTTACTCCATGTGGCAGTGCATAGTGGCCATGTTGGTTGTCTACTGGATGAGATCATTCTCCTTCCACTCCCTGACCTTAACCTCAGAACTCTATTCCTCTGGTTTCCAAAAGCATCCAAAGGAGGCATTGTGTCTAGCAAAGACCTCACCTTTATCTGACGCCTAAAATATTAAAACTGGATCTAGGATATCCATGGTATGTCAGTACTGTGTTTGGTCGAATATCAAATTTTGGCTGCTATTTGCCCAAAGGTCTAGAAATTATTACCTGAAGGGAGAGGAGTGTGTGTGTGTGTGTGTGTGTGTGTGTGTGTGTGTGTGTGTACTAGCTATAGGAGTCACTTTATTGGGTATTCACTTTTCTTAGGTAAGGAATTCATGGTCAAGAATTTGGATGAATGAAAAAATTCATTCTTATGACCCAACTTCTGTAACTCAAATAATAAATATCAACTAATTTATTCAATTCCTCTGCCCTACCTTCCTTTCCACTATTTTAGTTTAAGCTTCTTCTGAAAGTAGAATCTCACAGATAGGCCTCTGGTACAGGTAGTTTATTTGGAAGATTCTCCTAGACAGAGGAGTGTTAACCGAGAGAGTGAGATAAAGAAGGAAGAAATTCTGCAGTCCAGAGCAGAAAGAAGGCAGCGGTTGGGGAGAAAAATAAATCTGTTTCATCCTTTGACTGCACTGGGACTTCCCAGAAGGTTCAATAATCCATGTACACCCGCTAAGATAGCCCTTCCCAAAGTTTTCATGTCATGACAAGATAGAAATGCTAACTCCACTTGAAAGGCATGCTAAATAAAGAGACAAACTTCCTTGTAGTGGGAGATTACTAGAGATGACTGATCATGGGTCCTGAGTGCCCTCCTCTGCTAGACCCTTCCTCAGTAATGATGATGGTAGCCATGGGTATTGCTGAACAATCCTAATAGAATCCTAATAGAATGGAAGTGGGAGCTCAATTCTATTAGATTATTTCAGCATTTTTGAAAGATGCATTTGATACTTTTAATACTTCTCTCTTTCTTGAAATTCTTCCTTTGTTCCTGACCATGCTGCATTCCTGGCTCTGTTTGAACTTCTCTGATTTGTTCTCATTCCTTTTTTGGAATCCTCTTTATCTACCTGAAATGTCAGATCTGGAGTCCTAGCTTCAGCCAATTACTAAATATCAGAGTTTTCAGGCCCTTTCTATGGTCCACTAGTTTTCTTATTCCAGTCTATCTTCCCAAATCATCTTAGGTATTCCCAACCGCACTCACTTTCTATGAAATGAATGATGATCCCTAAATCTACAGATGAATCTTCACATCCCTCTGAGCTTCAGGATCAAAGCTCCAACTGCCTGCCAGATATCTCTCCTTGAAAGATTCACAAACACCCCACACTGGCATTTCTAAACCCAAATTTGTCTACCTCATCCAGACCCATCTTTCTATTCTATCTTTATATTTTTTAAATGACATAGCAGTACCACACTCTACCTACATGATCAAAGCTGAAAATTTGCAAGTCATCCTTCTCTGTAATCTATTCTTTTCCTCACCTTAGGAAGGTTAAGTCACTTGGCTACAGTCACACGGCTAATATGTAGCAAATATGAGTGCAAAGGTAATTTACTTTTTCATCCTATATTATCAACTAATGAGTAAGATCTGAGTTTTCATAGTTGAGTTATCTCAGACCTTTGCTCTTTCTGCTACCAAAGGAAAAACAGGCAAGTGAACATGACAGATATTTGAGAAAAGAGAAAAGGAGAAAGGCATTAAGTGAAACAGATGCACAGCGAGGCTAAATCTAAAAGTAGTATGACCCATTCCACTAGTGTCTAAAACTACCTACCCTTTAATGAGAACCACTCATTTGAATTGCATCTTGTTGATATCTCCTTCCATATTCCCCATCCTAGCTGTGCTTTTACTAATTATGCTTCAGGGGAAGTCATCTGCCTGTATTCAAACATAAAAAGCAAAGTAACTAATTTTACATTACAGGTTTCAACAAGGACATAATTCATTGCATTTCTGTCCTCTCTGAGAATTCACAAGAGAAATATCTCTCTGATATCAGGGTGAGAGAGTTATACTTCTACTGAGCAAACATTTCATTTTTGCCTTTCAGGCATTAATGTTTATACTTTGCCACATTTTCCTCTTCATATGGATTGTTCAGAGTTCACAGGCTTTATCTGAGTTCTGCATCAAAGAAGGGTGTATGATTAACTCACATCTGTTCTTAGAATACCTTGCTATTGATTCTTTATTTCTAGTTCATTACATATTAAGCATAGTATGTAGTACATATAAACACATATATATTGATGCATACATGTTTTAGGCCACCACAAATCCTTTCTAGAATGAGCAGATATTTCTGGCGTCTATGCTGCACCTCCCAGCCCACTTCTGATTTCAGCACTAGCATTGCCGGACAGTTCCTGGCACCAGTGTCCACTTTCTTTTTCAAAGACTTGGGAGCCTGCCAAGCTGATGGAGCGTGAAAGTGCAGGGAAAGTAGTGCCTGTGGGGTATAACCATATAGCTGAAGAAGAAAACTGGTGAAGAAAATCTCTAGTGTCATCTTTCCCTCCACTGAATGATTTTGCTGAAGTCTGGTGTTCAAACTCTTTCTTACCAGGTAGTTCTGCCTGTATTCTCTTAGACATTTACTTATTCATCTCCATTACTTTGAGAGAGCCTCTAGATTTGGGCTCCAGTTTGGCTGAGAAGAAGACAACGTGAGGAGAATTCATTCCAGCAAACTCCCATTGCAGTGACCATAGACACAGCTGTCTCCAGGACAGGCTGGGCCTAAGGTAAGAGTAGGTAAGCAGGAAAGGGAGAGGGAATTAACAAAAGCTATCTAAAGGGGGAGGCAGGAGGGAGTTCAAGTCAAGTGTTGTTGAGTGTGATTTTTTTTCAAGAAAAATTGGAGACCTCTGAATTTTCAACACACTTCTCAAAAGATGTAAAACAACTTGTGGGCTATAAAATCTATGTTTGTAGACAGAACCTTGCTCAGATCTTGCCATTGTTGGCCTGTGGAGCATTTTTGTGCTAGGGACTGGGTTGTGTGCACCACCAGGATGAGTAAGACACCATCCCTATCCTGAAGGGACTCAGAGTGGAGCAGGGGAGCCTGGAAATCCCAACTCCATCACAGTAGAATAAATGTAAAGGGTGAGTCCAAGAAATGCTGTGGGTGCTCTAACAGGAAGATATTTTTATGAAGACATTTTTCTTTATGTGCTATTAACATGAAATATTGATTTCACCTTAAATAAATAATTGAACTTCAAAATATTCAGGGGAACTTGTTCATTCTGCGTTCGTGGAGTCCGTGGTATGTGACTGGCTTAAAGGTAAGACCATTTTAATGACGGAGTCTTTGGCACTTCACTAAATAAATCCCCTTAAGGAAAGGAATTATACTTTACTGATTTCTACTTTGGAGCGTTACAGTGAAATTCCTATGTTAATAGTGAAATGGGATTTTAAACGATCTTTTTTTTTTTTTTCTGGGCAAGAGGACTAATAAAAGAAGTAATCCCATAAGATGCATCTATATGCTTGGTGTCCCAAACATCCCAGAACCTCCCAGATATGGAATGTGGTCCTTAGTAGCAAAGCCAGTGCTGAAGAGGCCTGTGTCAGGGCAACAGGCCGAGTCCACGGAGGCACTGTACTGATTGGGGAGGCTGATCGAGCTGGGCCAAATGGAAGGCGAGAAACCAGAGTTAGGGTCTCGTGTTTGTCACATTATATTTATCCTTCCCTCAGGTACTAGTCCTGCACCTGAGAAGGCTCCTCACATGCTCAATATGTACTGTGGCCTTCCCCGCAGCAAGCTACAGCCTCTTGGAGCAGGACCAAGGTCTTCATGTTCAAGTGCGTAGCAGATGACTGATATGAAGAGATATTGAATATAATTTGAGTGAATGAAAAAGTGATAATCAAATAAGAATCTACATAGGAGCATGGCATAGAGAAGGTTTAGCAAGAGGTAGACGTAATGGCAGGTGGATGGAGTAAGGTAAAAGGTATTTTGGGAGCTGGCAGTATGTACAGACCCAGGTCTGTGGATGGGAAGGTGAGGTGAAAGGTTTGTTCCTACAAGGGGCTGCACAGTGTTACTGGGGGGGAAATGTGGACAGGAGGAGACAAAACAAGGATTCAGGTAGTGGGATGGAGCACAACTTCCGGACAGCAGAAAGAGGAAAGGAAAAATATCCTGCCATCAAAGAGATTCAAGTTCTAATCTTGGTTCTTCTTTTCCCTGGCTTTGTGATTGGACAGTTGACATGATTGTTCTGTGCCTCATTTTCATATCTTTTAAACAGGGGAAATTGTTACAAAGATCAAATGAGATATTGCACAAGAAGTACTTAGCACTGTGACTGACAGAAAAGTATTAATGAAAACGATGATAGTTTGACATAGCAGTATGCTGGTGCTGAGCTTTTTTTCGAAGGCATAAATTGGATAGGTTGTATTTTAGTTGACACTTGTAAGATTTTTTCTTTTTAATTAGTTCATGTTTGCAATATATGCATTTTACAATCCTCTGGGGATGAGTATGTGCACATAATTCAACTTGGTTCCTTTTTTAAAAATCCCTTTTCCTTTTCCACCTTCTCCCTCCTTCCTCCTTTAACTGTTTCGCCAGTTTTAATTCTTATTGATATTATTAACCTTAGCTCATGTTTATGGTATATAATTTTTATATTTATTGAGGTTATTAATTTCCTGTATATGGCATATCTTTATTCTACTTATATTCTTTTCCTGTCTTTACCTTGGTCTCTTGGACCCCTTCCCAATTGCAAGAGAGCCATCTCCTTATCTTCTTTTATCCATCCTCTGCTGATCTCTTTGTTTGTACTTTGTCTTGCTCAAATGAGAGATATCACATGGTATTTAAGCCCTTGTCTCTGGTTTATTTCATATAACATTATATTTTCCAGGTGCATCCATTTTCCTACAAATGTCTCAAATTTGTTTTTCTTTATAGCCAAGTCACATTCCATTATATATAGACACCATGTTTTCTTTATCTAATCATCTGCTGACAGGTATACAGAATTTAACTATTGTGAATTGTGCTGTTATAAACATTGGTATGCATGTATCACTGTAGTGTGATGTCTTAAGCTCTTTTGATAGGATAGCTAGATGGAAGATAGCTGAGTCATATGGAATTTACAATTCCAGTTCTTTGAGAAATCTCCATACTGATTTCCATAATGGTTGTACCAGTTTACATTTGCAATGCAACAATGTAAGGAGTACATACAACAATGTAAAGGAGTTCCTTTTTCACCACAGCCTCCCCTTCATTTGTTATTTTTTAATTTCTTGATGATTAGTATTTTTTCTGGAGTAAGATGGAATCGTAGTGTTGTTTTAAATGTTTCACATTTCTCTGCTGGCCAAATGATGCTGAACTTTCTGAGCAGACAGTAGGAGCTTGGGAGTCCATGGTGGGCAATTTACAAAATATGCATACCCTCATCTCCACTCCAAAAAAGGGTTTTCAGGGAAGGGAGTATATATTCAATTTGAAAAACTTCCTAGAAGACCCTGTGATCTCCACTACCAAACCTTTTCCTCATGCACTTGCATTTTTATTTCATTAAATCATTCACACAAAGCCAGTGTAAGTCTCAGCGTCAGTTGGGGGATTTGTCTAGAGGTAATTCCAGATTGTGGGGACCAAAAGAATATCAGGGAAGGTAGGAATATATATTTGTAGGGACCATAATATTGTAGTGGAATCAGTGAAATGTTTGAAAGTAAACTTCTACACTAAAGACAATGTCTTAATATGAAATTTTAATATACTTTGTACCAATAGTCAAAAACTATACTTTTTAAAAATAAAGGATAGGGTTCACCAAGGCCAGAATATCAAGGGTGTGCAAAAGTCTCCACAGAACTCATGCTGGAACTTTGGGGGAAGAGAACTGACAGCACACTAGACAGCACACTAGCATGAAATCCTTTAAGTTGAAAGCATGAGAGAAGCATCCCCAGAAAGTGTATTCAGTGCACATTCCTGGGCTCCACTCAGAAAGTCAGCTATGCACGTAGCAGGGCCAGGAGTTAGCACTGAGTGCAAGGTCAGCTCTTTTGGAAGCAAGTTGAAGGAACCTTGTAAAATCTGAACCCCCCCGAGTCAGGTGTCTTCATCCAAGCGGGGCTGTGATGGTGGTGCCGGGAGGATGGAAGCCTGCTGTGTGAACTGACAAATCCATCAGAGCACCAGTCAGCCCAGCCAGAAGTGTGATCAATTCAGCAAACAAGTCAATCTGATTCTATAGCCCAAACAACTGCTGGATTGATCAAAGTTTCCTCTCACCACCTACCGTACATGTTAGGACCTCACTTAAATAGGTTAGGCTTGTAAAGAGAAATATTGGAAGCAGGTTTTTCCTTAAACTGATATACTGTGCTCTTGCAAGATGTTACTTTGCATTATAAACCCCAGTTTCAAGAGGTTATTTTACAAAACCATTACATGAAACTGTGCGTTAAACACAGGCGTTACACAGGTGGCTGCTTTTGTTCAACTCTGCGTGAATAAGCAGATTTCTTTAATTAAATATATGATTTCTGTTAATTACAGCAGTTAGTTAGAAAGGTGATAACGAAATAAAATTTTATCCTACAAAATTTATAGAGAACAGCCACATTAAAATAACATTAATGTTGTAGGACAGACGCAATGAAAGAGCAAATAGGCAGAAAATTGACAAATCCCTCACCTTAATGACTTGCAGCAGCGCTCTGTTGGGAGTAGTGTAATTCTTATCTGCATTTCCTTGGATTGGCTACTTTTCCCAATAACAGCCAGTGGTCTTTTAATATTTTTGTTTCAATACTTTATTACTGCATGAACGATTCTCCTTACTTTCACGGCTTTGAAGAAGAGTTTTACTGTGAAACTGACTCATTTGGAATTGAAGGCAGTACTTATGAGTTGATGCAGAAGCCGAATTCTAGATCAAGGCTTCTAAGAATTCTACCATCTCCTTTTCATAGAAAATAGTTGGTAATGCCCCCTCAAAACCTTCCAATAAGTTTTGTAGATAAGGTAATCTATCTAAATATATTCTTAAAATCACCATAATGCATTACCTCTAATAAGGTAAAAATATAAAAGTTACTCAATTTACAATAAATTACTATGTCCTTCTAAATGCAGATACTTGGGTAGGACTATCCTGGAAGGCATAATGAAGTTGTCAAGTGCTAATACCTTTAAGAGAATCAAACTGAATGCAAAATCCTCCTGGTGTCTTCTATTGGGCAACTCAAACACTCAAGCGGCATTATGTGGATTCATTTGATTTTCTGAAGTAATAAAAGACTTCTGGGAAAGTACCAAATAAATCAAAACACTTTTCCCCCTAATTTTCCTGGTAGCTTTGCTTCTGAAAATTCTGTTTATATAAAAAAAGTGTTACAAAAATAGCTGTGTGTCTGTGTAAACCAGAGTTAAGTTCCAGGCTTAGATAACTGTAAGCAATATTTCATCTTCATCAGTGGAAGGATTCTTCACTATGTGAGTGATAATCTCTCTGCTTACTAGATATCAGTATCATCTAAGATGCCCTTGTGGTAGTCAGCTTTCTGTTGCTATGACAAAACCTCTGATAAAATTAATTTAAAACAGGAAGGGTTTATTCAGGCTCACAGTTTCAGAGTTTTAGTCCATGGCTAGCTGACTCGGAAGCCGAAACATCATGGCAGAAATGTGTGGCACAGAAAAGCTGCTCACATCACTACAGCCAGGAAGCAGAGAAAAAGAGAAAGAGCCAGAGAGGAAGAGGCAGGTAGACAAGATGTTCCCTTCAAAGGCATGCCTGCCCCCTGGTGACCAACTTCCTTCAACTGTGCCTCACCCCCTAGCAGCCTGTTCAGCCAGCAAACCCAAAAAAGTATTAACCCACTGGATTAAGCTAGAGACCTCATGACCAATTACTTCCCTAAAAGCCCATCCACTGGTAACCAAGCCTTCAACACAATGAGCCCTTCAGGGATCTTTTTAGCAACAACTCTATAGAATTTTAAAACTCATCTGAGGAAGAATCACTATAAGAGATGCAAAAGGGTGAGTACCCTATCAGCATGGAAGAGAAGAAGCAAGAGGGCAGGAGACTAAAATTCACCGGATGCCAGGGCAAAGATCACAAACTCACACCTTCATTGTGATTTCGTGTATTTTAAAACTTGTTTTAAAAGTTTTTAAAGTAGCATTGATTGCCAATCCAACACAATTTTTTAATACCTCTTTATGGTCTTGACTAGACCCTACTTACTTAGTCACATTCCCTTCTGGTTTTCTAAAGTATTTATGTTGGTCTTTTTTTTTTTTTTTTCCATGTCCACAGTGACTCAGGAGCAGAAAATACATTTACTTGTTATTTGTTACAAATGACCATCCATGAAATTATCTGCTTTCTCTTTTACAAATAAAGAAGCTGAAGTTAAAAAAGATTAAGCAACTTGACGAACAACATACAACTTGTCAGTCATAGAATCAAGGATTCAAACTCATGTTTGTTGGAATAAAAAAATTCTATACCTGTCCATAATAATTCCACTATGTATGCAACCCTCGTTTTGCTGTAAAGATGCAAAACGATAAATGATCAGTTCTTCTCAGATAAATGCCCTCCAAACTGCTCTTGAAAAGGCTTTGACTTCTGGCATGGGTATTTGGGACAAGTGAGTGTAGTTTTCTGGAGAGGTGATACCAGGGCCACAGTTTGTGTTTGTTCCAAGGGAGACCAGAAAACATTAAGCTTGCACTGTATGCCTTTCCTGGTGAGTTTATCCAGTTCAGTTTAAGCAGCTGTACAGCATCTATAAAGATTTTTCTCCACAGTGTGCTCCTGTAATAAGAAGTTTATCAAATAAAACCATCCACAAAGAGCATGAGGACATGCCACATCGATGACCTCTTGCTGAGTGCTGGTTCCTTCCAGGAAAACCGGTGAGACAAATTCACCTCCTGTTCAACAACTGTATTTGCTCCAAGTCTTGCAGTTTGAGAGGTTTTGGATGAATTTGGGTCTGCAGTTCATTCAAACAATCCCACTCTTCTAATCTCATCCTGAAGAATAGCTCTTTGGAGTTCAATAATGTGTTGCAGAGCATGATAAACAACCCATTTCTCTGGGTTTTTCTGTAATTATCTTTGGGAGATAAATCTCACATGTATGAGAAGGCAAGGTTATAGGGTGAACTGGGTGGTATTTATTTGTCCTGGCATTTTGGGGAGTAATAACTATAAAATTCATTTATTGAGCACCTGAGAAGTGTCAGGTAGTAAGAGGATAATAGAGTGCCGTGTGTATACTTTGTGTCTCTGCATCCCTGGCAATGGCTAGTTGGACCAGGGATGGGTATTTGACCCAATTTAAATTTACTCTTGGAATTTAGAACTGCAACTGTGAATCAGTAATCAGTGACTAGTAATTCTTGAAGCTGGAAGGCATTTTAAAGGTTGTGGGAGAGAGGACATCTCCCCTCTAAGGGGAAAGGCATCGAGAAGAAAGAAATCCAGGATCAGAAAAAGACAGAAATAGGAGTGTGCGCAAGTCAAGAAAGAGAAACTGCTCAGAGAGCAACTTGGACTCCTGAAAGTTCTTCATTTATTGGCTGTAGTCCCACAGGAGGCCCAAATGTATGTGTAGCTATTGGAGTTAAGTAAAATCTCTGATCCTCAAAATAAACGATTTTTTTTTTGTTTAAGCAGATCTATGTAGTTTTTTCTTTCTTTTGTTCTTTTCTTTTTACTATGTACAAGCAAACCATTCCTGATGAAAACAACTAGGGTTTTTACATTCTTCATCTTGTTTAATCTTTATAGAAAGACTTGCAGATAGCTACTATTACTTTTATATGGGACGAAGTGGAGATTCAGACCTATTAAAACTTTCCCAAGACCCAGTTCATGTGAATCCCTGGCAGATATGTGAAGCTGAATGGTGTTTTAGGATCCACTTGAAAACAGCAGGACCCTGTATTTTTCTGGAGGATTTTGTAGATGCCTGAGTTTGCCCACTTGTCGTTTGGTTTTCTCTGCTTATATAGAGGACCCAGTTATGAATTTGTTCCCCAAAACCGTGGTGCCAATTGCCTTTAAAAAAGTCAACAACTCTCAGAAATGACCCAGGTGTGTGGTTATGTAATACAATCTGGCCCCCCTCAAGATGTTCCAATTGCCCTAATGAAAATCAAGCAAGTGGCCTAAAATAAATTTAAATTTTAAAATTTGTCTTTCAGATTGAAGTTCATATTTTAGATGGAAATATGCATTTATGACAGTCATCAATAAGTAATTGTGCTCACACAGTCTCTGCAGTGGGGTAAAGTAGAAGGAGGGCAAACTAAAAGAATATAGGAGTGCAAGGCACAGTGGAAGAGTCTTGATTTTTCCAAATAAGTTTTCTGAAAAAAAAAAAAAAAGAAAGAAAGAAACGTAACTTATAGGAAACCGTTTTGCAACGCTAAGTCATTCTTCTTATTTTTCTCTTTTGAAATATACCTTGTTACTTGGTGAGATTTTCCATTACCATTTTCCACTTCTTGGAAAATAAACCAATTGAACCTCGTGTCTGCCCAATTCCCTTGAAAGTACAATTTGGGGATCCATTAACAACCTAGCCAGCTTTGGGAAGACTCCAGAGGCAGAAATTGAATTCAATAGTTAACAAGAATAGGAGGCAATCAATTAGAAATATAGTACACATTTTGTAATTTTTCTAAGGTAAGCTTCACTCTCCAGAAGACTGGCTGAATTACAGATAGTAAGAAAACTTTATAAAGCATTGAATCATGTGATTTACTTACCAATCTTGGATTGGTAAGAGCAATTTTCACTATCCTTTGTATGTTAAACTCAAGTCGATTTGAAAAAGGGAGATGATGATGGATGCAGATTTGCTTTTGCTGCCAATTTCAGGCATAAAATCTTTTTAGTACCTGGTAAAGGTGATAATAAAAATAATTCTATCTAGCATAAAACGTGAGTGTGTTTGCAGGCCCTCCTGTAGTTACCTGTGTGTGGGGGTTTTTGAATACATATACATACGTATTATGATATAGTCCCTGTCACAGGGCCATGTTGTACTCTCTGCTATTGCATGTAATTCTCGCATCTACCTGTCACCAAGAAGAAAATGGTAAATTGTTTATTCTCAGCTTGCGCTGTGGCGCTCTGCGATTATGTGCTCCCAATGATGTACAATGCTCATAGCTTTATAGCAGCGATGCAACAGCTGAAGAAAATGGTCAAAATAAAGCTTTCGGTGCCGTGTACATAGCCACCTGCACAGAGCATGCATATAATCTAAGAAAATTTGGAACTATTCCTGTTCATAAAGGTGACTCATCTTTTCTTAGAGGCTCACTTGGCTTATCTCTGCAGAATCATCTGACCAGTTACTGTTCCTGCTCTGCCAAATCCTAAATCCTAATCCCTTCTCCAGCGTTCTCTCAGTGTGAGTTGATTTGGAGCCCTCTCTCTAGAACTGGTCACTCAGCCAAGGATCTGGCAGTACAAGCACGGTGACAAAAAGTTCTCAAACCCTTTTTAGAAGCAATCTCAAAATCTTAATTTTGTGATTGATCCCTTTCCTCAGGCCTACGATGCAAATGCAATCCAGTAAACCTTTCAACATTCTATATCAGGGGTGGCGAACCTATAGTATGCATGCTACAGCCAGCTGTTTGTTATCATTGAGAGCTGTAAAAGGTTCGCCATCACTGTCTATCTATTCAAATGTGGGGGCCCACAGGTAAGAGAGCCTGATGTTTCCATACAGACTTGTTCTGAGTTTTTAGTCTTCTTGTAGTTTCCTCAGCCCTCCAATATTTCCAGGCTTATTGCTTTTGACCTGATTTCACTTTGCTGAGTGCCCTCTTACCATTGCACTTAGACAATTGCTATTCATCCTTTCAAGTTATTCTCTATCACCTCCCATGTAAAAACCTTCCTTAGTGGTTTGGACAGATAATTACTTCCTTCCTTTAATAAATTCTGTGCTTTGTGTATCTTTTTAAGAAACATTATTTTGAATTTAAATATTTATCAATTTATTACTAGTAATTATTAATTAATAGTTTCTCTGTCCATGCACTCCTTGGTGACAAGGATGGCCTCTGTCCACTTTACACCCTCTCTTTCCATTACAGCTTGGGTTTGGCACTTAGTACAAGGTCTTGAGTGAAATTGAATCCCATAACAACAGGTTTTTCTATGTGTCTTTGGCTAATGTGGTTACTTTATTAATTACAGAAAGAGCTTCTGAAGTCCTTACACTTCCATTCGTTTTTAAACTTATTTTTATTTTGTTGTCTTACTAGTGTAAGACCTGAAAGAATGAATAAAAGCTAGAAGGTATGATAGACATTGTGAAATGAAAGGAAAATGCTCAAAAGTAAAGGGCAACTGGGGTGTGGGAAAAGAGAAGCAAAAGAAGGGGAAATTATGTAAGTGTGTACATACAGGACAGCTAACATAGTTGTACTACTGTCTTCTATTGCTCTACAGAAAGGAACAGTTAATGATTACTTGTCTGATCAATCTCATATGTCTCTATTTGTTTTCCTGAGAAACCGCATTGAAGATAACAATAAGTAATACAACAACCATGGTTAATTTCCTACAACTTTGTCTGTAACTATGTTTTATTTGTATTGTTCCTATGCTATTTTGTAAATGGATATCTGTGAATATGTTTTCCTTTTAATTTTTTAAAATAAAAAATAAAAAATTTATGTTTATTAGTACACATTTGCAATATATAACAATCACATTCATCATGGAAGATATCTACATGTACATAACACATTTTAATTTTTTGTCCCTTTCCTCTTTCCTTCCTGCAGCACTTCCCCCCATTTATGAAAGCTCTATTTCCACTATTTTTCTTCAGTTATTTTTTCTTTCAAGCCTACTTCCCTTCCTTCCCTTTCCCCTCTCCCATCTCTTGTTCCCCTTCCCATCTGAACATGTTCTTCCTACTTCCTAATATCTCTCTTCCGTTTTGCTCTTTATTTATACTTTGGGTTTCTCACACAAGAGAGACAATGTGATATTTAAACTTGTTTGATCCATTTCACTTAAGCTTATGGTGTTAAGGTGCAGATATTTATCCAAAAATGTCTTAAGTTTATCCTTCTTTATGTCAGAGTAATATTCCATTGTATGTAAGTACCACATTTTCTTTATCCATTCATCTGTTGATGAGGATATTGGCTGTTTCTAAGATTTAGCTATCATGAATTGTGCTGCTGTAAACATGGGTATGCATATATCACTGTGGTACGATGACGTTAACTCTCTCAGGAAGATACTGAAATGGAAATAGGTGGGTCATATGGAACCTCTAGTTTTATGTTTTTGAGGAATCTCCATACTGCTGTCCATAGTGGTTGTACCAATTTACACTTCCATAAATAATGGAGAAAGGTTCCTTTTTCCCTGCAGCCTCATCAGTACTTGATACTGGCTGATTTCTTGATGATATCTATTCTTTCTGGCATGAGATAGAATCTCAAGGTTGTTTTAATTTGCATTTCTCAAATGGCTAGCAAAGTTGAACATTTTTGTATGTATTCATTGTCCATCCGAACTTCTACATCTGAGAAGTGTCTATTCACTTTAGATGTTCATTTTTGGGTTGGGTCTCTAAATTCAGGAGTCTAATATTTTTAAATGCTTTATATATTCTGAATGTTAGTCTGCTGTCTAAGGAGTAGCTGGAAAACTTTTTTCCCCATTTTGTAGGTTGTCCCTTCAGTCTGTTGGTGGTTTCCTTTGCTGTGCAGAAACTTTGTAATTTGTTGTGGTACCATTTGTTGATTCTTTGTAATATTCCCCATGAAACTGGGATTTTGTTCATAAATTCTTTGCTTATACCTATGCCTTCAAGATTTTTACTTCTTCATTTAAACTCAGGTCATGACACAGTTGAGGGAGCCTGCAGAAGAGTATATATTCTTGATTTCAACTCTCTCTGGCCTCCCAAAGAAGAGCCTCATCAGTCTCATTACTATAAACTGTGAAACAGGTACATAGGCTTTATTCATGGTCTTGGATTATAGTTAGAAGCCATTCTCATTAATTAAGTTGCCCACAATTCAAGCTTATGGCTTCCTGGGGGAGAAGCACTAGGGATAATAGCTTCCAAATATAATCCAAAGTCAAGATTATCTTCAAATGAGGCAAAATCTTCCTTTACTTGAAGAATAACAGTTAAGTAGATTTGCGTTCTTCCTTTTTCACTGAACAACACTTTCTAAAATTTATCATGGTTCAGTTGCCAGTTGTTCAGATTCTTAAGACTCATGAACATCATTGTGTATTAGTGACACTGATTTTTAGTATATGTGCTGCTGAAGCGAGCACGATACTGCTTTTTAAAGAACAAATGATTTCCCATGGATAACTGGAATTCTCTAAAGGTTGTATCCTCTTTGTATTCACAGATTGTCAGGTCTCTGGCCTGTGTCCAAACTTAGTACTTATTTCTGCTTTGAAAGATGGATGGGAGATGTAATATTATCCATTAGAATGATTCCAACTAAAATGGTTTTTAATTAGAAGCAGGCAGTTGATTGTAATCATTTACCAATTATTCTTTTTTAAAGGAGTTCTTCATGTTCATGTTTTTGAATTTTCAAACTACTGTGTTACATTTCAAGACAATCAGCTGTGGTGATATGGTAGGTTAAGAAGAAAGAGATTTAAGTACACTGGAAATTCATCCAACTGCTCCTTCATTCAACAAAGACCCTGAGATACAAAGATAAATAATAACTGGTACTCTCAACTAGGTCACAATCTGCTGAGGAAGAGCACATATGGAAGGAAACCTGTGCTAAGGCTCAAGGAAGAATTGAAGAATGGACTGGGTGCATAGAGAATGGGTACATACTATGTTGGGGAATGGGTAGAAATGGTCATACAGACTTCCTAGAGCCTGGAGCCACCTGCTCTATCTTCAGCTCTCAGCAGCATGCACCACAGAGGAGGTGGAGCAAGGAGAGCTCAGGCTCATGTTCCGGGCAGAAGAAGTAGCACAGGAAGTGCTGGGAGACTTGGAAGAAGTATGACTATCTCTTTCCTGAGAGCACAGAGCCATAGAAGTGAGGGTTTGATTCATGGTATAAAATCAGATTCTAAAATAAGTCTTGGGAGATATGGTGCAGCAAACATTACCAACAGTAACAGAAGCTAGAGACTGATGGGGAAGATTCTTGAATACATATAGTGCTGGAAAAGAGACTGGGAATTTAGCTAAACTGGGAGCCCAAGAGAGTCACATTTAAATGTGAGCTCTCAGCAACAGAACAGCACAGCAACAACAAGAGTGAGATCTGAATTCACATCAGAGATCACGAAGTCAGGTATCCTTGGGTTTCATTAGATTGCAAGCCATGGCCCAGTGTAGTACACATACACCAATAAGGGGAAAGCATGTAATGAAGACAGTGGCAATGCTTCCACTTACCACGAGAATGCACTTATCTTTGGCCATGGGTGGGACACGGGTGTTAAACCTGTAGATGAGAGAGGATATGATAATGGGGTAAAATCAGGATGGAGCACACTTCCAAGTTCTGTAATACCGTGCAAACCCTTTCCCAAGGTCACAGCAGCTTTGTTCCTGAGTTTTGTTATGTTCTGCTAGATTAATAAGGGTTTTGAAATGAGAAAATAAAATTGTGGAGCAGTACTGAAAAAATCTTGTTGAAAGTAGTCATGCCTCTGATAAGAAACTATCTTTATGAGGTTTCAGGAGACAATTGGTAGATTTGGTTGTGTCAGGTTTAGCAACACCCTGTGTCAAAATAAAAAATAAAAGAGCTGGGGATTTAGTTCAATTTTAAGGCCTTAGTTTTGATCCCCAGTAGGGCAGCAGTGGGAGGAAGCAGTTGGTTGATGCTTCCTTTTTAAAAAATATTTTTTCCTGGTAATGGCTGCCTTGTATACAAGTAGGGATTATTAAAATATTGCAGTGAATGGATTTTAATTAGTCATGAGCAAGTGAAATTGACCAAGCAAAAGCATGGTCACAGAAGTTAACTCTCAAAACTTTCATAAAATAAATATTTCTTTGATCTAGGTGGAGTAGTAATTGCAGCCAACGCATAAGGACTGGCATTGGGTTCTTTATTGTTTCTTTCTTTAAATTTTTTTTTTTTTTATGGTGTGGGGGACTGGATCTATGTCCTTGCATGTGATAGGCAAACATTCTACCACTGAGCTACATGCTCGGTCCCTACATTCTTGTTTCTAAAGAATTATCTGTCCCTTGCTCCTAAGCTAAAGGGAGGTCTATGCCTTGTCAACCGAAGCCTGGCAACTTCCCAAATTGCTGCCATAGAGAGTTCACATCAAGTCCAGTATCCTTGTGTCACCCTGCCTGGCTCTGATCCCAACAGACCCAAAGATGGGGACAGTGATATTTAGGGAGGAGAATTGCATGGCTGGCCTTGAACATTTCTTTGCTATAACATGGGTTGTACCAAAGAGAAATTAGCATGGTGGTTAAGGCATACCAACTGCTATGATTTGTGTCTAAATGTTCCCCCAAAGCTTCATGCAGTCATAGGTGGGGTTTTTCAGAGGGGGCTGGATCTAGGGTGTGTGGCAGTGGGATTGATTCATGGTGCAATGCCAAAATCAAGGGCACTAGGGTGAAGGGTGTGAGTGCTGCCCACCCTGAGTAGCCTGGAGAAGATATAAGGGATTGAAAGAGCTGCGGTCGTCCTTTTGCTTGTTTTGCAACCTTCTGCCTGCCATGAATTGTTTCTCTTCTGTGATGCCTCTCTGCTATGCCACCCTGCCTTGGAGCCAGCAGATTATGGACTGAAACCTCTGTAGACTGTGAACTAAATAAGCCTTTTCCTCCTTTAATTATGGAGGTTGGGTATTTTGTCTCAGCAATGGGAAAAGTAACTATGATACTAACTAAATAGATTGTTCTATGCAATACTAATCAAAAGTAATTTATAATATGCCTCTATTTCTACTTAGGATCATAACATGGATTTTAGAAAAATATTTATAAAAGCACTGTATCAAAATATAAGTAGAACATTAATTTAGTCAAACCTTATCCTTGCTTGTGAGGAGCTTGTATTCTTGACAGAGAGATAACAGGAAGCCATATGTGAGTTAAAACATATTTTATTCCTTACTATATATTTTGCTTTTACGATGTGACAGGTGATGTGAAAATAAAGTAAAAGCTCAAATAACGGCCTGGAAAATAAATTAATTTCTTAAAGATTGTATAAAGGGAAAAACCTGGAGGACCAGAACTATATTTGTTTGAGATAGTGCATTTTTTTCCCTAGTATTAGTTAAGCTGGAATATCTTTAGGGCAGACAAGTTTTCCCTGGTTTCCCAAACTACATGTCTGTAGGTCCTGCCTGATTCTTGGAGGCATTTGAGTTGCATCTCTAGGTAAATACCCAGTTCATGGGAGAAAAGGGACACTTTTGAGATAAGAAAGCAAAGAAAGAGATGAAGACAAATATGTGAAATCTGGGCTCTGAAGGGTGGATAAAATTTGGATAGATAGAGACTTTCAGGGTGAATTGGACAATAAATCATCCTCTTCTAGGTGCTGAGTTTCAAATCAATTGAAATATAGACATGGAAACAGATAGAGATCCAGTGTAAACATCAGCTTTTTCATATATGTATTCATCAGGGTAGGTCAGGATACTCTGGTGACAAATGAACATCTCCAAAGTCTCAGCAGCTTCATACAACAAAGGCATCTATTTCTCACTTCTGCTAAGTCCAGTGCATACCATTAAGTGTTCTGCCCACTGTGGTATGCAGAGACCCAGACTGATGGGAGTCTCATCTTGGCATGTTTGTCTGTGGTGGCTGCATCTGCAGGAGGGTGAGAAAGCATGAAACTCTGTCTTTTAAAGCTCTCTTTCATGTCACATTGGTCAAAACAAGTCACCTGAGAAAACCTAACTTCAAAGGATGAAAATAAAGTCGTACCATGTTCCCCATGGGAGGAGAAACTGAATAACCCTCACGACTGCCCCATCAGATGAACTGGGTTGGGAAAGAACACTGAAACTTGAAATGGTCAACGTAGTCCTACTCTGCTCTTTCGCCATGTTTTGACCTGAAGAAGAACAAATATTTGCAGCTAGGCACGCCAAAGAGCAAGACTCACCTTTCCCCATAGATGGGTTCAGGTCATCTGAAGGAAGAGAGGCCAGTGACATTTAATATAAAAATCTCTGTAGTGTCAGTCTTATCCATCCTCCAGTGAGAAGGAGCACCCTTCTTCTCAGGTTAGAAGGATACATGCCAAAGGAAGTAAGAAGGAAGACTGTAATGTCTTAAAACAAACAAATGGAAATCTACTAAGAGGACAATATCAGGGAAACTCATAATTGCCACTTATAGACAATGGGGCCAAGCCAGCTCTCTCACTATGCCAAGAAGCCTATATAGTGGTCTTCAAAAAAATTTCTTTTGCTAGCATACTCCCTAAAATATTTTAAAAGATTTTATATTCCCTCATGAATTTTTTGTTTTGTAGTTCAGGCTGGTCTTGAACTGACTATGTAGCCCACACTGGCCTCATACTTGTAGCAATCCTCCTGCCACAACCTCCAAAGTACTGGGATTATAGGTGTGTGCCATTATGCTCAATATCCTCATAAATGTTTAAGCTTACATATAAAATGTTTGCCAAATGTTCAATAGTCTAGAGCACATAATTTCCAGCCTGCATGTTGTACACATGCTTTAAACATTACGTTTTCACTAAAATCTTGGAGCTGCAGGTATTGCTCATTTCATTCACAGGAAATGTCATGGTTGACTCATGAATGGATCAAAGGAAGAAAGAAAAGGAGGTTTTCTGGCCAGGATTCAGTAGTTAACTCTTTTAATTCTTAACTAAGTGCTCTTTCCTAGTTCTTTAAGAGTTGTACCTTTTCATGCTATCTTTCTTTTTGATGCTTAGAAGAAAGGAATGAGTGAGATTCAGCACAGGTATAGTATCTTAGCATAGTGAAATTCAAGGATATGCTCATTTGAAAAAGTGGACAATGGAGCAAGGCAGAGTGGTCCATGGCTGTAATCCAGTGCTCTGAGAGACTGAGGCACGATTGCTTGTTCAAGCCCACCCTGAGCAAGTTAGCAACTTTTCAAGATCCTATCTCTAAAGATTAAAAGGGCTGGGGTTATAGCTCAATATAAAGGTTCTAGGTTCAATTCCTAGTACCACATACAAAAAAGGGTAGACAATGGCAATTTTAAAGAAAGAGGTGAACTCTTAGACAAACCAGCTTTATGAAGAGGTCACTTGAAGGCTGAGCTGAGGACCTGCAAGACGACTGCTGTAGCCCAGATACCCAGATTCAAAGACTTCATCCTCCGAGTCTACTTCTGGAGGCCAGTTCTGATCCCAGTAAGAATAACCTGCATCATGTTGTTGTTATGGTCTTCTAGGAAATAGTTTTACAGGCAATATTCAAGGAAGAGAAAATGAAGAGGAGGACCCAGAAAGAGAATAGAGGTAAAGGGCATTAGGAGTTGTATTAGTCAGCTTTTTGTGGCTGTTGCAAAATGCCTGAGGATATTTTAACTTACAGGAAGAAAGGTTTATTTTGCCTCATGGTTTCAGTCTCTGGTCACTTGGTTCTTTTTTTCTGGGGTTGTCATGAAGAAGGACATCGTGGCAGTGAGCAGGGGTACAGCAAAGCTGCTGCCTGCTTCTTGGTGACTTGGTGGCTAGAAGAGGAGAGGGAAGGAGAGAGACAGAATGAAGGGGCAGGCAAAGGCTGAGGACAAAATGCACCCTTCAAAGGCACAGCTCTATGCACACACATCCTCCAACCAGGCCCCTTTTCCTAAAGTTTCCACTCCTCCCAATACCCTGTTAAGCAGCAAATTCACCCAACAGTGAGGTTAGAGCCCACATGACCCAGTCACCTCTCCACATCCCCACCCACCTCTGAACACTGCTACACAGGGGGCCAGGCCTTCAACACACGAGCTGCTACAGGACACTTCAGGTCCAAACTATAACAGGGAAGAAAGCAAATGCCAAAGACAAGTGTCACAAAGCTGCTCCAGCAGCTCCTGTGGAGATGAGGAGGGCCAGGCTCCTGGGCTGAGGCTCCAGACTGTTCACTACCCTGGGGCTGCCAAGAGTGCCCTTTGTAAGGTCCCAGGGAGGACCAGCAAAGGCGACACGTTTGTGCTTTAGCTGAAACTCATCATCATGGACTTAAAAATAGCTCCAAGTTAGTGTTCCAAAGCTGTAAGGTCAGGGATGTATCAGGGTGAGGAGAGCAGCCTTTAAAAATAGAGCCGTGAAAAGCACTTTGAAAACCCTCTGGAGGACACATGTGGGAGCCAGATACTCCACTGCACATGCGCCAGCTTGCTCTCTCTGCAGAGTTTCACTCCTCGCTCCTTCAGGGACCCCCAGGGACTGTGGCAGGGCGGGGACAGCAGGTCTGGAGGAAAGGCCAACATCTGCAGGGCTGTCCATACCCAGATGTGGCTGCTTCTCGGATGTTTTTTATTTTTCTAATTTCTGAGGCTAAAAATATTTAGGCAGGCCATTATAAACAAACAATAAAGGATATCATTGACAGGGTGTGTTCAATTTTTCTTTTGTATTTTCACAAAGGGAAAATAATTGGAACATGTTAAGAAACATTGGTACTGACTTCGACTGCGAAGCAAAACTGTGAAAATGAAATGGGACGGAGGAGGAAAGGTGTTGGATCTTAATTAGAGTGTGGTGGAAGGGAAAGGCAGCCTTCAACATGTGCGTCTCGGGTTGGATTTCCAATTCGCTGTCTCTTGGCCACACTGTCCTTCGTCTCTGTAACACAGTTCTCAGCCTCTGTATCGACAGAGCTGCCCTGAAGGGTGAGGGCAGAGTAATGGCTAGAAACCTAGATTTGCATTAGCCAGACTCTGGCTCAGGCCTCAGCTTCCGTGTCACTGGTGACTTATCTCCTTCATAATAGTACTAATAAATTATCTTAATAATGGCAATAAAATTTTTTAACACATTTGCAGCATCCTTAATGCATGACGAGTAATATGCTAAGTTTTCTTTTTAAAAATGCCTGTGTTATCTTCCCAAAAAACCTTGGAAAATCAATTCTAGGCTGGGGTTATAGCTCAGTAGCACAAGCGCCTGCCTGGTAACCACAAGGTTGTGAGTTCGATCCCTGGTACTGTTAAAAAAAAAAAAAAGAAAAGAAAATCAATTCCAGTTTAAGGACACTGAGGTTAAAATAACATGTTCAAGGTTTCGTGGGTGATAAGTCAGATTCCAAAGTCCTCTTCTGCTCCCTGGATGATGCTGCCTTACCGTTCTTCCAGGCCCAGTAGGAGTACTCTGAGTACCTCTGTGGTAGTGATGGGAAGATTCAACAAGCCAGCGTGCAGAAAGCAGATGGCACAGTGAGTGCCATTTTATTGGCTCAACAATAAATGTTGATGATCGCAAATGCTAACCACTAGTGTTTATTGCATGCTTAATATGTGCCAGCCATTGTTATATGCTGCTGTAGTGAGATGAGAGCTGTCTGAACCTTAGCCAAAGTAGCTCCATCTTGTGGTGGGTCCCCGTGTAGCTGTCCAGTGGGCCCCCGCACGGTGCTGAGACTCTGTGGCAGCCCTCAGCATGGCAAGGTCATCCACCACCGTGGCTAGACAGGGCTTGCTGAGACCAGCAGAGTTTCCTGATAAGGATGGGATGGGAGTGGACTGCACACAACTTTTTCCAAGGACCTTTCTTGGTTTTGATCCTGCTTTTACTGTTTTAATTCGTGCCCTATAAAACCAGTAGCCTGGCACATGGAGGTGGTGAGCTTGGTGGTGCTGTAGCCCGCAGTTGTCCGCTGTTCTGTGGGTAACCCTTAATAAACACACTTACTTGCCTAGCTGGACTTGTCTGAGCTGTTCTTTGGACTGTCAGATCTCTCTCAGTTTGGAGGCAGGTGTTTCTTTTATGTCTCTCCAGGACCTTATGCAGCAGCTTCTTTTGTACATCACTTATTTAAATCCAATCCTCCTAAGAATGGTGAAGAAGGCACCACTCTTCTCAACCCCATTTTATAAATGAGGAAATAGGGCCTAGAGTGGCTAAGCAACTTACCCTAGGCCACAGAGTTAATCATCAGTAAGGCTGGGATTTGTATCATGCCGTTTATCTTCAGAGGCCAAACTCTGATTAATCAACACTATCTTTATGATTATTGCACAGGGACTGAGGCAAAAGGCAAGCAAAAGTAGAAATAGCCTCAATAAACTGTGTTCTTCGGTTCATGCAACTTTTTTCATTTAAGAGAGATTTATGAACCTCTTGTGGTATACCTTATCAATACAGGACAATTATGTGTGGATGCACTTGTTTGTCCTACAATTCTGCTTGCTTCTACATGGCCAAAGGTGGATTTATCCTGCTTCTGACTCCCATAGTGAGAACTACAACTGTCTGTAGAACAGAAATGAAGCCTCCTTATATGTTGGACACACTGTAAGCACTATGGTAAGACCATCGATTTCTTGTGAATATAAAAATTGGATGGGTGAAGACATCATTTAAGTAAAGAGAGATGCTTTAACTATGACACAGCGACAGAGCCACTGTCCATGTTTTGTAGGAAGAGGAAGCCCTCTATTCTACCATAGTAAGGATGCAACAAACAGGGTGTGGCACGTAGGGCAGACACCAAAGGAGGTAACTCTGGGGCTCAGATTTGAAAGATAAAAGGAGTTTTCCTAGTAGAAAAGACCTAAAATGTATCCCCAAAGAGCTGCATTCAATAGGAAAAAGCTCAGAAAATAGCCCCAGCAGACGCGGTAAGCCTCAGTGTATGAGCACTGAAGATGGGGCATTTATTATGTGCCTTAATCTACTGGAAGGTTAAGGGTGATCTACTGGAAGGTTGCAAGCTGGCCCTAGAAAGACAGTTTGATTTGTAGCTTAGAAGGATCTCTCTTGCTGTGGTGGGGATCATCGGACGAGGTGAGACCTGGACACTGCTGCAGCAGAGCAGCACAGGCACATTAGAAGTCCAGCTGGGGCTCATCCTCTGGCTCATTCCTTAAGTGGCTTCAAGGGGCTGCTTCCTGAGACTCTGAAGAGTACTGCAAGTGCGGAGTCCCTCTTCTGGCCTTCTGCAGCAGCATCTGCACATCTGTAAGAACAAGGAATTAGTCACTGCTGGCAATTGCACATTGGGCCTGGATGTTCAACTCCTGCAGCAGTCATCTGATAAAGAAACAAAGCAAAGGGAAGCTGACAGGGACAGAGACTGAACAAATAACTAGTGACTACCAAGTGCCTCCTCCCTGTCCTCTGGTGATGAGTTTAATGTAGGAATTGATATCAGCGGCACTCTGGAGGGGTGTAGGGTGATGTTACACAATAAAGGCTCTTCTTTTATGTTGGTGTCTTAGTAAACTCTTGCCTGAAGGAAATAAGAAAAGGGTTTTTGGGAAAAACTCAAAAAAGACATAATTCTAGGTGGAATGAGACATTATTCTGTTCACATTTTTATGGTTGTTGAGCAGGAAGAAACTAGTAAAGTATAATAGAAACAGGCAAAGTTGTCTAGAATTTGTAGCCTAAATAATATACTTCTTAAAATGACTTGTCCTAGGATGTTGGCATATCTTTTTTATAACGCTGAGCTGGTAGAAAGTTCCCTTTTGTTTTCTGAACATTGCAAAAGTTACCCTGGATGCTAATAAGACATTTTTTTGGTGATTTGGGGGCTTATAAATCGTCTCCCTTTTTCTCCCTCTGTTTCTTAGTAAAGCAGGAGGCTACCTCTGTAGGAGACTGTAAGGGGAAATCTCTTATTGAAAAGCTCATTCTCAGAATGGATATCTGTGAAGAAAGTTGGAAGTGGTTATCAGGAGGCACAGGTTAGGTGGCAGCGGGGAGAAACAAAAATACAAAGCAATGCTTTTCCTTCTCCTGTATTTGCTTGCCCATGGATGGTATTTCCATCGACCTACTGCTCAAATTTAAACCCTCAAGTGATACTAGATTCTTCTCTGTACTGCCAAGGATAAGCTAGATTCTGCAGCAGTAAAAAATGACCCCAATAACTTGTGGTTTTTCCACAGGAGCACCTATTTTGTTTCACATTCATGATGGTTGTCATTTGTGGTCCGCTTAGTCTCTGCATTAGCTTGTCTTACTTTGGGATTCATACTGATGGAGATGCAACTGTCTGGAACATCGCAGGTCTCATGGCAGAAGGAGATGAGAATAAGGATTCACACACTGGATTCTAAAACTTCTGGGAAGTGATGTATATAGTTTGTGTTTATATATTATTGACCATACCTAATGTCAATGAGGCAGGGAAGTATAATTCTCAAAGAGTGGCAGATATTTTGTAAAGGTTCTGCTACAGCTTGACTGGTGACATCCTTCCAAAATTCATATGTTGGAGCTCACACTTAGGGTAATAGTATTAAGAAATGAGGCCTTTGGGGGTGTGATGAAGTTGTGAGGGCTCCACCTTCATGAATGGGACTAGTGCCTTATAAGAGAGGTTGAAGGGAGCACCCTAGTCCTTGGAGTCATGTGAGGACACATAGAAGGTCCCATATAGAAGGAATGGGTCTTCATCAGCCACCTAATCTGCTGGTGCTTTGCTCTTGGACCTCCCAGCTTCCAGAACTATGAGAAATGAATTTCTATTGTTTATATATTGCCAAGCCTAACATATTTTGTTATAGCAGCCTGAATAGACGAAAATAAGTGTTATGTATGGATTCACAGAGAAAACAGTTCAAATTCAGTATCTTTTTGCTTTTTAGTTAAGTAGAGTGTGGTTTTAGTTTCCTATTTTATGTCTGGAATGTTTCAAGTTCCTAAGTAGCCTCTATATTTAAGATAGAGGGAAATTTTGAAAATAGCATTTAGGTTATCCCTGATCTTCAGGGTGTATGCTCAGTTGAAAAAAATACACAATTTAGTGCAAGTTAGAGCCTCCTCTGTAGTAAGACTTGGATGGGGGATATATTCCTTCATCCCTCCCAAATGACACTCTCATCATTTTATTCCTTCTTCCATCATTGCTCAAGCTCAACTAAAGTCTGTGTCATCAGATATGACTACCATGGCCCTTCCTTTTGGATTTCACCTATTGACGACTGGATTGCTCTTCTCATTCATTAAGGGCTGTGGTGTCTGGTCTTTCCCTTCATCATCACTGCTTCTGTAATCATTACTGGGTCATCAACATTTATATGTGTTATGGCTTGTGTCTAGATGTCCTCCCAAAGCCTCATGTGGGCATAGCTGGGGCTTTTCAGAGGTGGCTGGATCTGCAGTGTGTGATGTTGGGATCAAGGGTGTGTGATTACTAAATTCACCCACTGTTTGATTTGGTATAGTTCCGGGTGTGGGTAACGGGAAGGCCCACTCTGGGTGTGAGTGCTAGCCACCCTGAGGGCATATAGCCTGGATAGAACACAAGAGGCAGAAAGAGAATTTCTGCCGTCACTTGCTGCTTTTGCTGCTTTTTGCTCGCCATGAACTGTTTCTCCTCTCTGATGCCCCTCTGCCATGCCACCCTGCCTTGGAGCCAGCCAACTGTGAACTGAAATCTCTATAAACAGTGAGCTACAATATACTTTTCCTACTTTAGCTTTGGATATCAGGTATTTTGCCTCAGCAAAAAATGAGAAAAGTAACAGAGACATCTATTCTAGATGATCCCGTTCAACATGTTGGCCTCTTGGTTCCTTTATCTTTTTACATCACATGATGGTTTCCTCCACTCTACATTAGCCATGCTTCCTTCTTGCCTTGTGTTGGTGTTTATAGTCACTGATAACTGCACTGCTTCCAAAATGTCTATGGCAAGCACCCAGCCCTCTGATCACCAGCCCAACTTTCCATCTTCTTTTACTATTCTGAGTGCAACAATTCTTTAACCATACCAGGGCCTTCAATCTATCTTGTCACCATCCATATCCCTCTATGTCCAACTTAGATATCTACTAAAATTAGTCAAACTGTAAGGCCAATGGCACAGCTCCCCAGACTGCTAAGTCTGCTGAGGATTCCTGATATGAATGTCAAGGTTTTTTTGGAGGCAGGGTCTACTGTAACAGATCCCCTTAGATTGCATGGCTCAAACAAAAGAAATTTATTGGTATACAGAACTGAAGAGTAGAGCTTTGAGATCAAGATATTGACAGGGTTGATCCCTCTGAGAACCCTGAGAATAATCTGTTCCATGCTGCTACCATTGCTTCTAGTGGTTTACTGGTAACTTTTGGTGTTCCGGATGCATCAACCCAATCTCTGCTCTCATCTGCTCATGCCTTCCCCCCTGTGTGTAGGTCTGTCTCCAACTATCGTTGGGTTTGATAACTTGCTAGGAAAAATAAAAAACACATTGTAAGCTGTTATATTCATGATATGCTTATTTCAGGCAAAGGATGTATTTAAAATCAGCCAAGGAAAGAGGCCAGAGTCCAGGGGGATTCCAAATACAAAGCTCTGGCCAGGACTCTCCCGGGACTGGTGTGTGACGATTCCACATGCATTCCAACTCAGGAAGCTTATCCAAGCTTTGGTGTGTAGAGCTTTTATTGGAGTTTCATTTTGTAGGTGTGATTGATTGATTGATCGCCTACATAATTGAACTCAGTGCTGAGGTTGATTGATACCAGATGAAGCAAAGCTCCACTGTAAATGCATGACTAGGTTTTGAAGTGATCAGTCCACACTCATCTATCGGGTATGGCTGGTTCCACCGTGAAACATTGTTTGCATAAACTATAAGATGTGATGTGAGGGGTTTACTATGCACAAGAAGGACTCTCCTATCTGAGGAGATTCCAGTAGAGCTCATCACTCAGGACACAGCGCAAAGGCCAGGCATCTCTTTCATAAGGTTAGGTTCCTTATACAACACTCATCCTTCTTTGTGCACTGCCTCCATTGAAGTCACCTGATTACAACTTGACCTGATAAAAATCAGCTGTCCTCCAAGTTGGCCTGGCACCCATGCAGCTGCACACTGCTGAAGAGAATTCCATTTCCTACCTTTCAGCTATGTACTCTGTTCTGGCTGACAGCCCTACCACACCTTCCTTCTGACTTCATTACAACACTTTTATCTATACACACTTCCTGCCCCATCTTTATGTGCCTCTCTCTGAGATGATGGGAGTCTTTTTCTTGAAAAATGATGGTTGCAGTAGAGTGACTTGTATTTCCTTCACCAATTCACCAGCCTTTGAGCTTCTTTACCCCACTTATGCTATCTCATCTAAGGAAATCTGAGGAAATTTCACCATTGTCTTCTTTGAAAGCCATCTAAAGTTAAAGAGTTATCTTTGATTCCTTCAAACCTTACATTCAGTCATTTGGCAAGTTGTGTCAGTGATACTTTCAGAACCTATTCCAAATCTGACCTCCTCTCACTAGCTCCACTGCTTAGTCCTTGATGCAGCCCATTAGGTGGAACCATACAGATGCTTGTGAGTTTTAGGTTCCATTTTCTAAAATCTCCAGTCCTTTCTCCAATCTTTTATTCAGTTATGTGATCTCCAAGTATGAGTCACTCCAAGTATAATTACTACCTTATTGCCAATTAGAATAATTCTATTTTCTTTTCATAATCAGGGCATATATCTCATATCAAGATTGTTTCAAATATGGGACAAACACTAGCTTGTTCATTTACCTATCTCTCCTTTAGTTCTGGTCATATGCGTATTTCTTGGCCTCCTTCACAGGTGATTATCTGAGTTGTGGCGAGTACAGGGAGAGGAGAAATGATGCACAGCACATCATTTCCAGGTCTGGCCCATAAACCCAATGATGGACAAGTTCTTTTTTTATGTCCCCTCTTTCTGCCTCCCTCCCTCTCTCTCTCATCTCTCCTCTCATCTCTCTCCTTGCGTCTTCTCTCCTCTTCTCTTTCTTGTTCTGTTCTGTTGGCTCTCTCTCTTTTTCCTATTTGAATTCAAGAAGGTGAAGCCTTACATATGATGAGTCCATATTTTGCAAGGCATTTGAGGCTCTGAGTGATTAAGTAGAACAGGATGCCTCCTCCCATCACCCTGAGGCCTGCATTGGACTTTAATCTGTTCTACATGAGAAAATTACTTTTTTTGTTTTATGTCACTGAAGTTTTGGGACTTGTATCAGTCAGGGTTTACTAGAGAAACAGATATAACACGAGACATATAAATGTATAAGAAATTACAAGATTGGCTTATGATGGTCAGCCACAGAGCTGGATGAGGAAGTGTGCAGAGGCTGTCTGAATGCTGGAGGATGAAAGGTCCAGTCCAAGGTCTGGAGATCACTGCAGTGTTCCATGCAAGTCCATATCAGGAGGTCAATGGGTCTGTGACAGAATGCTGAAGAATCTGTGCTGGAAGGCTGAAGAGTCCATGCCAGAAGGGTGAAGAGTCTATATCTGAAGGGTGAACAGTTGCAGGTGGAAGCCAAACAGTCTGTGCCAGAAGCCAGAAGACAGGTGAAGGCTGGAGCTCCTCCGAAGAACCAGCAATCAGTCCTTCCTCATTTCCCTTTTGTTGTATGTAGGCTATCTGGCCTGGGGTGGGGGAGATCCTTTACACCCACACTCTCTGTTGTAGTTAGGGATTTTGCAAGGAGAAGGAACATAATACAGGACACATATTTTATGAATTTAATAGTCACCCAAAGAGTTATATACAAAAAGAGTGCAGGAAACCTATCCACATACTAAACACCAAAGAATCCAGCTGTGGGCATGGATACCATGGTAATGTCCTGCATGAGTCCAGCTGAAGACATAACAATGCCCCCCGATGAGTCCAACTGGACGCCTAGAGCCCATGACAATGTCTCATGCAGGCTTGTTTCATGGATCTGTGCCAGGAAGGCCCAAAGGTCAGTGGTGGAAGCTAGAAAGTCTGTGCCAGTGGGATAAAGGATCTGTGCTAGCAGGCTGAGGAATCTGCACTGGACACAGAAAACAATGCTCAAAGTAAGAACCAGAGCTCCCCACAAAAGTACCACAGCCATCCTCAGCAACAGTGAGGTCCTGAGCTTCTCCAACAATGAGGAAAGCTGAGTTCCCATCAGGAAAACCAACGTGACAAGCTTCTCCAGGAGACTGAGCAGTGCATCATCTTCCCCTTTGGAGCTAGGAAGTGACACTCAAAATGAGAATTAGAGCTCCCCCAAGTGAACTGTAACCATTCACAGTGACAACGAAGCCCCAAGCTCCTTCAGGAGAACATCCAAGTTCGTCAGGAAAGCCAGCATGACAAGGTCCTCCAGCAGAATAGTCCAAGAGAACCAGGAGCTCCCTAACAGCTTCCACCAGCTTCCAGCAGCCTCAGTTCTGCCTCTTCTGCTGCTGGCAACAATCCTCAGGTGGGCCTCCCACACCCAGCACCACGCTGACTCTCTTCAGCTGGGTGTTTCAAGTTGGCCACCGGTTGTCAATCTACCACACCCTCTCAGTGCCCTCCTCTTGCACAGGCTGAGGATGTTTACAAAGTGAGGCCCCTGCCCCATGCTGAATCACTTAGTTAAACTTCTAAACTTTTCAAGTTGACACAATGAACTACATCCTAGAGAAATAAGGGCATGCCCTCTACACCCGAGGATGTAGAACTGCTGATTTACTTAGTTAAGCTTCCAGACATCTCAGGTTCACACAATGTATCAGCCACTACAGGACTGTTTGTTACAATTATTAACATGGCCTGATAATTAAAAGCTGTTCACTTTCTCTGTCTCATTAAAATTCTCTTTTCCAAGATCTTTATCACCTTACTCCCTCACAAGGTCTAGGGCTTAGCTAGCTCAAATATCATCTCGAGAGGCTTTCTCTGGCCTCTCTGCCAAAGCAGTTCTTTCCATCATGATATCATCCAGCTGCATTTTCCATACTTACCACCATCTGAAATTATAAAAATGAACATATTCTTATATTGATTTCTCCATTGCACATGCAATGTCCTCCTCACTAGAGCAAAATTTCTCTCTGGGTGTAAATCTTGTCTGTATTACTCATCACTACTTTCCCAGCTCTTGAAAAGTACCAGGTACACAGGAGACATTTTAACAAACACCTGTTATGAACTAATGAACACATTTTAAAAGGCTCCCAAAGAGATTTTAGAATGACAGCATGAATCTTTAGTGTGATGCTACTTTTCAATCTGGAGGAGATACTTGCTTCTATTGGATTTTTTTTCCTTACAGATAGAGACAGACCCGACCAGTTCTGGGAAAAGAGTGGAAATTTCTTGGCTTCAATGCATTGACTATCTCTTTTCTTACCACCAGACTTGCTTCAAAAAAAGGGCTTGTCAGTTGAGTTTTGTCTTTCAAGTGGTATCCAAAATGCATTTATAGTGGGTCCCTCTTCCTCTCCCTTTCAGTGCATTTTCCTTTGTGAGTGATAGTGTCAGAGATCAGGGTAAACAAGGCAGATGATAAGAGAAAGCATGGAGAAAATGAAGAAATAAGAACCTTGGGAAAAGAAGCTCTAACTTCACCTCATTTCTATGTCTACCCTGGCAGAAGCTAATCTCATTGCTTTTCCTGGGGCACAGCAATAGGCTCCAAATGTTACACTCTTCCTCCATGCCCAAATTTGTTCTATATCCAACAACCAGGAACATCTTTCCAAAGTCCAGATCTGGTTAGGACATTCAAGGACTTATTGTTTAAGGCCCCCTATGTTCTACTCAAGTCTGTCTCTCTAATTTTATCTCTTGGTATGACTCCAAAACACAGGCTTTAGTCACCTTTTCTCATGTGACTACATGGTTGATGTCTTTTCTTCTTAGCAACATCTCTGAGCTCAGGGGCAACCTTTTTTCTTACTATTTTCTCTGCAGCGCTAAGTTCAGTGCCTGGCAAATAATAAATGTTCAGTAAGTACTCACTTGAAAGAATGGATGAATAAAAGAATGAGTAGCTTTCAGGTCTTATCTTGATCATAAGAGAAAGGTTAAGGGCCTTACAGGCAAAATCAGGACAAGTGCATGGCTTCTATGGCATCAATAGCATGAAGAGAGATTTCTGCCATTACATCAACTGTGGCGAGTTTGTAGCGGGTGGGAGGCATTAACCTAGATATCCAATTCCTGCTGTAAAGGTGGTCAACCTCTTCCTCGGAGTCATTAAAGTCTACAGACAGTGTGCTAGCCTAGGTGCCAGAGACTTACTCACAAGAGAGTCCTGAAAACCTTAATGATCAAAGTTATTCACTTGAATTGAAGCATGTGGTCACCATGGATCAGGTCAATTGAGTGATAGTCAAGATGACTGGTGTTAAGAAATTGTGCCAATTTTTCAGGCACAATTGTGTGTCAGGTAGACATAGTTACATTCATGTTCTCTAATTAGAAAAACAAAACATGGGATTTTTATGTTGGGGGATATTTTATAAAGAGATACCATTTGATTAAAGTGAAAGACAACAGGTTGAAGATATTTATGTATAAAGTGACCACATTCATTGATAAAACGCTGAGATCCCAACTGAGAAGAGGACAGCTCCCTCATTAAAGAGGAAATCCAGTCACTAACAAAAAGCTTTGAGTCAAAGACAGTAGAAAAGCAAATAAAAGCTTTTGCAAATGCTTTGGATTGTAATGCTTAAAGATTTTGAAATGTGATGCCGGTAAGACTGTATGCAATAGACGCTTTAATAGAGTGCCTGTAGGAGGATGAATTGCTTAAACACTTTTTAATGGCAAAGATATTGATAATCTATAACACAACCATGAAAATATTTATACCTTTTATAAATCATCTTTCCAAAATCAATCTGAAAGATGTTTGACACAGTGTTATTTATATTAAAAATAAAGCTCCATGAAAATACATCTTAAATATGTAATAAAGGAGAGTAGTTAGAAAATCAGTATACTCACAACATATTTGCAAAGAAGTTTAGCAAAAGAATGCTCCTAACAGTATTTAGTAAGCTCAGTGTGGTATAGAACTATGTGAATATTTAGATATTACCTATGGATGTATACTTGTGTACAGTAAAAAAGAAAGATATAAAATGTTTTCTGTGCCTAGACAAAGAGGGAATTATAAAAATATAATCTTACAGATCTAGGTATAGATACTAGGTAACAAAATATGATTTTTAATTTTTATTGCATACATTATTTACAACATTTCTACACTAATCATATATATTTAAAACACCATGAAAAGATATTATTAAAACCACAGACCATGGCTTTGAGGTCACCTAGGCTTTCATTCTATATATGATTCTACCACTTCTTATGATTTTAACTCAAGATCTGTGGGCTCCAGTTTGCTCATCTGTGCAGGGAATATAGCAAAGTGTATTGTATAGGTAAACTCAAATGAAATAAAACAGACAAAATACTTGGTATTGCTCATGGCCTGGGACGAAGTATAAGAATACTAGATTTGTCATCTTAGAATCAAATAATTTCAGAATGTGGAAGGCTTAAGGATGTTTTACCCAACCTTTACATCACCCAGGGAGCCAGCTGATGATGGTGCAGGCGCACAAATGGCTCATCTCAGCGGCACAGCTCACGAGCAGCCACCTGTGCTTGAGCCCAGACCTTTGCCTTTTGCATCCCCGTTTTGCGTTCTTTCTGTGAAGCCTTCCTGCTTCCCTGAAGATACAGAGTTCAACCTTGAATTACTCCTACTTCTTCGTTTGCTTTGTTTTGATGTTTTTTTATGCCTTTCATCCTGGCAAAGTGCAGCAAATTTCCTAGAGTGATTGTTGACGCTAAAGCCAAGCAAATTGCATTCTGAGAGAGGAATTTAAATGACAAATACTGCTTAATATCAGCTGAAGATCACTGAGTGTACGAAAGGTGACAGAACAAATAAAAAAAGTAGGATTAACCTATCTGGAAAGTTAAGCTTTACTTTATAGGAAAACCAAGAGGGCTTCTCTTGGGAAAGAGGGTCTTAACAAATTCACCACTGATCAGCACCTAACCAGTGTCTCCTTCTGGCCTCCCTTGCTGTTGGTCCAGATTTCACACCACAGATAGAAGAGTCCAATAAAACCAAACTCTGCTTAGAGCCCTCCTGTAGCTCCTGGTACTATATCTGACAGAACAGGCCCTCTATACTCTCCATCCTCTGTGCAGTTCTTCAGTATTCTGTCAGTGTGTTTCCACATAGTTTCAGTTTCTATTATTATATCAGAATCATCCATCTACTTGTCCATTTCCCAAATGAGATTGAGAACTTTTTGAGGACAATAACCATCTTTTATTTAGGTAGGAAGGTTTGGCATTCTGCATACATAAGTTCTTCAAAAATATTTGCTAATTTGATTCTCTGTACTACTGTTGTCTTTTCTAACCCTTTTCCTTTCTTTCATTTTTTTCTTTACATCCTATTTATTTATTTATGATGTTTTTGTCTTCATTGAGACTGTTAATAATGCTATCAGTGTTTCAGTTTCCACACTGGAATTTTGCATATCTTGGGTCACGCTTTGAAATGCAGATCTGGTATCCTATATTGAAACCTTGAGCTCTGTTTAAAATCACAATAGTTATATAAATAGATTTTGATTGAAAAATGTATTAATGATTCTTTCCTTTGGGAGATAAAAGCATGCATTTGGACTTTATCTCAGGCTATATAAATTGAAAAGTTCAAATCTTTTGCATGAAAAATGAGCTTCATCCAATCAAAATCTAAACAAAGTAAAATAAAGTTAATCCAGTTGTTTTGAAAATGACAGTTTCAGTCAAATTGATTTATAGAGTTTCAAGGGGTTTTGTGTGTGTCTCTCCACTTCCATCTCCTCCATCAATTCATTTATGTTCATGCTGGGAAGGAACAACTATCTCCAGTAGAGTGAGTAAGGGCTTGTCATTCTCTAAATGAGTGTCTCAGATCCTGTCAAAGGCATTCCATGGCATCGCTTGTGCAGTACACATGTATGCTGTGAGTGAGATTGATAGAACTTGATGTGGCATGCAATAACAATATCGCACATCATTTTGTTTTTCTGGAAAGATTTTCCTGACCTTCCATCTGAGTTCTCAACCCCTCCTCTTAGTTCTCTTAACTTTATCCTTTCTGAATACTTATTTACTGTGCTTAGCCTAATACACATGCTAAAAAATGTTGAAATGAGATTGTGCAGTGGAGATGTATGAGTGTATATACATATATTTCTGCGTGCATGGATACACTTGTTTATTTAGAAAACACTAAGATAGTACTTTCTGTATGCAAGGCATATTTTTAAATGCTCTTCACATATATTTATCCAGAACTTTACAATTTACCAAAACACTCTTGACACATTGGTTCATTGGTTTGTCATTTTAACTTTAGTGAGCAGATGGATAGAAATTATCTCCACGTCACAGCTAGGGAAAAACATTCAGGACATCCTTCTACTTACAATTACACAGCATGTAGATATCAGAGTTGGAATTTTAATTTACTTATTCTGAGTCTCAGCACAATACTTTGCAAGAACAGTCCTAGCAGATCACCTTTAACATTTTAGGATTACCATATCTGTAGTAGGTAAAGACTGAAGAGAAGTTTTAACTATATTTTGTTGCTTAAGGAAACAAATTTTTTTCATATTTTGAAATCAATTTTGACAGTGTCTTGGTTAGCTACTGTTACACTAGTGCTATATAACAAACAGCCCCCCCAATTCAGTATCTAATGCAATACTATAATTGGCCTTGGAGTTGGTTGATCTGGACTAGAGTTGGCTGGGATCTGCATCAAACAGTGGATCTGAGTGGATTCAGATCCTCACAGTAGGCTGGGCTCAGGGCTAACCAATACATGCTCATCCTGGGGTCCAAGCCACTTGGAGAACATTGTAATAGGAGAAATGCAAGAATTCAAGCCCAATTTTGTAAACTCTATTCAAGCCTCTACTTGTGTTATACTGGTTAACATCTGACTGGCTAGAGTAATTTACATGACCACGCCCAATACAAAATGGAAAACAATTTCCCCTATCATAAGGTCAAAAAGCAAATTATATGGCTATGATCAACTTTTGTTGGAGAAGGGATATAATTGAAGTTGGGCATATAATTGAAGAGTTGGGCATAAATATATTTAAACAATATGATCTACCTTGATGGGTGGTTTCAAATAAGACAGCCAAATTTGGCAAATAAATAAAAATATAGGGCACTCAGGTTGCTATTGTTTGGATCTGGGATGTCACCCAAGGCCCATCTGTTAAAGGCCTGGTCTCCAGCCTGTCGCTGTATTGGGAGGTGGTAAAACCTTGAAGAGTGGGGCTGCGTGGGAGACCTTCTGGTCATTGGGGCCATGCCCTTAAATGGATACTGGGGCTCAGCCTCTTCTTCTTCCTTTTACTTCTTGGGTGGCATGAGGTTAACAGTTTTCACCACTATATACTCCCTGCCATGATGTGCTGGCTGTCTCACCGCATGACCAAAAGCTGTAGGTCCACCTGACCATGGACTGAGAACTAAAAATGTGGACACCTGTTAACTGTGAATCTCAGAGAATCAACATTGATTTTTTAGTATGTTTGTCCAGCACTGTACTTGAGGTATAATTACACTGAAAATATTTGATGTTTATCCGAAATTCAAATGTGTATGTGTCTTAGTTTTCTGCTACTATAACAAAATACCTGAGATAATCCATTCAGAAGGAGGAAAGGTTTATTTTGACTTATATTTTTGGAGTTTTCAGTCCATGGTCATGTGGACCAGTAGTTTTGGGCATGTGGTGAGCAGCACATCATGTAATGTTAAGTGAAACAACTCAGACACACAAGCTTAAATATGAAATGATTGCTTTTTTATGAAAAACTTGACACATATGTATGTATTGTATTTATGTATATATGTTTTGTGTGTATATGTGTGTATATATATATATGTATATACATATATATATATAAACTGACAATAGGAAAAAAGAGAAAGAGAGAAATAAGGTGTTGTAATCCAATATAGACGTTGTACCTATGAGTGTACCTTGACTTAGTACAATTGTCTTACATGGTTTATACATTCTTTGACCTATTAGTCTGGATTTCAGTCTGTATATATGGTAATTAAATTTACAAGGTGTTATAAGATCGACAAATAAATCTGATGCTGGAAAAATAAAAGGGGGTGGAGGGAAGGGAAAAATAGAACTGAAATGTGTTATGTACATGTACCAATTCCCTACAGTGAATGTAATCATTATGTACTGCAAATGTGTACTATTAAAAGTGTAAAAAGGACAATAAAGCAAAAACCCAGATTTAATGTATCACACATTTTTAAAATTTATTAATTAATTTATTTTATCAATGCCTATTAATTTTACAAAATACTGGGTTTCAATGTGCATGTTATGATCATAGCCACCCCGTTGCCCTCCCTTACATCTCCTTTCTGTCCCCACTTATTTCCTTCCTCTTTTTTATTAATAACTTCCCCACTACTTTTATGTCATCATGTTTAGGTTCTACATGTTAGGGAAAATACGTGATACTTATCTTTCTGAGTCTAGCTTATTTCATTTAACATGATGATTCTCAGTTCCATCCATTCTCTTGCAAATGGCAAAATTTCATTTTTCTTTATGGCTGACTAATACTCCACTGTGTATATATACCACATTTCCTTTATCCATTCATTTGTTGGTAGGTACCTAGGCTGGTTCCTCATTTTGGCTGTTGTAATGTGCCACAATAAACATGTGTATACAGGTGTCGGCAGAGTATGCTGACTTCAATTCCTGTGGGTTATGTCAAGGAGTCATAGATCAGAGTCATATAGTGGCTCTATTTTTAGTTTTTTGAGGAAACCACACACTGATTTCCATATTGGTAGTACTAGTTTATGCCCTCTCTAGCAGTGTAGAATGATTCCTTTTCCCCTGTATCCTCACTAGTATTTATTATTTTATGTATTCTTAGTGATAGCCATTCTAACTGGAGCTGTCCTGCATTTTATTGTGAGATTCTAGTCTTAGGTGAACGAATGCTCTTCACAAGGTTAGAGTAATAGTAAGACTATGTAACTGACCAGAGTGTGCAAAAAGCACACCCATTTTTTTCCCAGTAGTCACTATTCCCTATTTGCTAGAATTGGATTTGCTGTCATAGAAGAGGCACTAGTCTCCTTAAAAATATCACTAATTATTTTAAGGGCCAAGACAAATGATGTCCTCAAGGCCAGTTAGTCATTGACCTTCTTTTTAAGTGATCAGTGAAGGAGGTAGTAATTTTAAACAGTGTCAGAAACCAAATCTGGGCAAACTGTCCCTGAAATTTCTCCCTACGGTAGGAGTCCAGGCTTAACATTGCATAATCTGAGAAAATAAAAGTAGATGCTCACTTACTGGCCACAAAGGACAAAGAAAATTCATTTTCATTTGGTTACCATGGGTGTTGAAGTGGCATAAAAGTTTTTATTTGGAATGACTCCTCTCTTTGTCCTTTGACCCTCACCCTCAGATAATTACTCAGGGTCCACATATCTCTGTCATAATTGGAAGGACAAAGGATACACCTACGAATTGCTACAGCTTGCCATTTGAAAGGGATTTGTTGGAGCAAATGTCTTTGCAGTTTGATGGCTGTGGTACAAGGAGTGTTTAGAACTAGTGCAAAGGCTCCTGGATTGCCGTGCGTGTGCCTGTTTTTAAAAGCTGAGTCAGAGAAGCAGAGATAAATAGCATGTAGAAAGTTTGGGATTCTCTTCTTCAAGCCTTGCTTTTTGTCCAGAAACATTTATATTCAAATAGAAGGCCTGGTTTTGTAGATGAAGGCCGACACCATAAACTCAGGATGTTAATTTTCATTTCTGTGGGGATTGGAAATGATTCATGACTCGCAGGAGTTAGACACACCAAAGCATTTTTTATTAACACCTAGAGCTGACTGTGGAGGTGAAAGGCAGGTCTCCGAAGAAACAATGTTCTCTAGGGAGGAAAAATGTCACTTTTGTGTTTTTGTCTTTCTTTCGTTTGTGTGTGAAGATGAATTTTTCCTCCCTGAGAAATAATTTCTATCTTGTTGCAAAATGTCACTGCAAGAATCTGTTTGAGAAAATAGTGAATTGTACTTCTGCTTATTCTTTTTGCTGTGTTCATGAAAATATCACCCAAAACATGTGGTGAAAATTAAGGGAAAATGAACCATTCACCTGGTTTTGGATTCTCACATTCTTTATACTTCTCAATTCTGTGATAGTAACAAAGGAAAATTTGCCTTGACTGGCTGATTAAATAAGCACCTATTTCTTTTTAAGGAGAAGTCAGGAAAATGGGGGAGGAAAGTGGCAAAATCAACAGGCGCTTGAGTCTGATCATTTTTCTGGGTAGCAAGTATGTCCTGGAAGCTGGGAGATCCCAGGGTCAAGAAGACAGAATTTATTCTTACAGCGGCACAAATCTTGGCTTTATTGCATCTATCCACTTGACTGCTAATGACAATCAGTTATAAAGGAGCCTGATAATTATTAATGAATAGTAATGATACATATATTGATAAAGTAATACCACTAGTAGTTATCACTATCATTGATCATTGGCTATAATGAAGGCATGAGGCTAAATGCTTTTTATAGTATCTCCTATTTTTAATCCTCTAAGAGTCCTATCATGAAGGTGATACAATGGTCATATTTCCCAACTGAGGAAGTGAGGTGTGAGGATGTTAAATAACTCATGTAAACTCCATACCTATGATGTGATGTGGCCATAATTTGCTCCCAGGCCACATGGCTTAAAAACTTTTAACATCTAAGTTATATAATAGGTTTATGTATTAATGGTGTATTAGAAGAGATACCGGAAAATCTATTCTGTGTACCCTGTTATATTTTGCCACTGTTTGAGGTGCCACTTTTTCTAGATTTTACTTTGAGCCTTTCTTTCTAGGTCCCAGTAAGTCAGATGGGATGCCAGTTTGGGAACCAATTGAGACACATTTTTTCAGAGCCAGGGATTGAGAAGATAGATGGTCACAGATGGCTAAGAAAGAGGTGGAGAAAGAGCATATCACATGTAAGAGAGTGTCAGGCGTCAAAAGTGTAGCATATGAGCCAGGAGGAGAAGAGGTCCAAGGAAGATCCAGGATGTTTACCAAATTCAGCTCCAATCCCACTTCTACTGTGGGTATCAGGGGCAGTGAGTGCTTAGATGAAGTTTGTTGAAGAATGGATTAAGGCAAGACTCAACACACAGAGTGGTATTTCTCAATTTCTCCAAGATCTTTGTACATAGGGTAGGAGGTAGAGGCTGTTGTAAAAATGGGAAGCATTGCTCATGAGGATTAATGACTTTCAGATCAACAGATAGACTTCCTCCTGGGGAAGTATTGAGTTAAGACCTTCACATCTCCAGAATACTTTTACTAACTTGAGACCTCATGGGGACAACATCTTTACCCATTTTTATGTTAGCATGGATTACTCAGACACATTGATAAGTTTTGATGGTGAGGAATCTCAGGGCAGAAACACGTATCAAAGCCCTTAACCTTTCAAGTGAGTGTTGGATCAGGTTTGGCCCTGCAAGCATGACATACGGGCCTACATCTATATGAGAGCACTGGATGCTTTGTGGGCAGGCAGTGAGGGAGGCCTCGAAGACAGACAGTCTACTTCACAATCTCCGCATCCATCTCTGCCAGGATATGTACTTCTTATGCATGGGTCAATAGAAGTGTGGATGCACCTGTAACACCCCTAGTGGAAAATTATCCTGATCTCCAAAAACTTGGGAAGGAACAGCATTGAGGCAAAGAGGACTTTTCACTCTTAAATCTCTATCTTCTCTATTTCATACTGTGCTGTGTCTTTTCAGGCATGTATGTAGAAAATCTCAGTCAGGAGTCCAATCCAGAGGTTGGTGTGATCAGGGAGCTGAAACCATTCTTGCAGGTGTATTTGGTGACTGCCTGTTGCTCTGTATGTGGATAAGTTTGAACTCTTTTTTACTAGTGCCAGACTTCCCCTATGCCCACTCGCATGTGAGAAGCAGAATTCTGTTGTTTTGAAGAGTGGGATCTGCCCTACTAAAGCCAGGTGCTTTGAAACTTGTACTGGCAGAGGCCTAGAGGTCTTGGCCTTGGGGACCATGGCACCATCAAGATGGGACCAAATTCCTAGTTGGTTGGAAACTTCAGGGAGAAGAATTCTTGAATATCTGGATAATGGATACAGTTATAGAGAATTCAAGATGTGGCATTGCCTCTCCTCTGCGTCTGTATAGATAAGAAGATTAAATTTATTTGCAATAAGAATATTTAGTGACAGCACTGTCCAGCTGACCCTTCTATGATATTGGAAATGTTCTATACCTGTACTATCCAATAGTGTACTAGCCATTAGCCACAGGCAGCTGTTAAATACTTGAGACATGGTTAATGTGATCAAATAATAGAATTTTTAATTCTGTGGAATTTTGTTTCATGTAAATCTAAATAATTACATATGATGAGTTGTCTATCATTGTATAAATGTATTGTGGAATAATTTTCTTATGGCTTGGGGACCTTAAAAGATTCCGTTTGGTTTGTTTTAACAAATGAGAACACTATATGCATGCATGCGTGCACACACATTATTAACATTTGACTACCGAGTCTATACCTATTCAATCTTTATTATCATATTCATTATCTCATAAAACCCTGGCAGGGTAATATTCTTGCCATTCACAATTATAGATGAGAAAACTAAGTCACAGGGTGTTTTGTGCTTTACTTAAGTTTACATAGGGCAAGCTTGGAACTAAGGCTCAACCAACCAAAGGCCTGTTTATAAATCCTGGGGGTGTAGGTAGTGAATATGAATCTCTCAGGAAAGACTCTATCTCATACTCTCTTGTTGATCCATTGACCATGTGACTGGAATGGCCCTAATGGGGATCATCCAAAGAATGAGAGCTTGGTGCATGCAATTTATTTGGAGAAGTGCCCCCCAGGAACAGAAACAAAGGTTTGAGAAGCAAAACAGGGAGGGAGAAAGGTAATCCTAAGGTATGCTTAGAGGACACTGGTGTAGGTAATTAGTCCTCAATCATTTGGGGGACCTCCGAGGTACTGTGTAGCATGCTTCTTGGGCCTTTTGAAGAGAGTAGTATTTGCCCAGTAGCTACTGTCCCTTTCTGGTCAAAGACCCATAGTGGGGTGGTAATTCTTTTGTACTTCTGGATCTATCCACATGTTATCATAACTGTGTGGGTTTCTACAGGCTTCCTCTATGGTGATGCAGAGCAAATTTAGGCAGAAAAAAAGATCAGGGTGCAACTGAGGCCAGGCACTGTCAGGTTATGCCTGCACACAGCTGACTGCTATAGTAAAAGCAAGAGCTAAAAAGATGGGCCGAGAGGGTATAAGATGGGACATAAAAGATGCCCACAAGCCAAAGGAAAGAGCTAAATTGCTTAGCTGGGGAAATGAAAAATGAGAATTGGAAGAACCTCTGAGGCTCTGAGAATGGATTCTTCTATAAAGATTTAAAACAAATGGGCCTAACCTTTGATGCTGTCATTGAGCTACAGTCTACTTGGTTGCTAAAACAATGAGATTGCTTTTGTGCATCTTGCATGGCCCTGTTTTAATGTAAGGCTTAATTCCTCCCATTGCCCCATCTCTTCCTGGTTGACTTCATTATGCTACCGAGATGGAGTGAAGCCAGTGAGAGCAAAAGTATTTACCAACAACTTGGTCAGAATAAGATTTAGAAGTCAACCAATAATTTGACGTATGCAAAGCCACATAAAGTTTTTTTTTTAAAAAGGTAATTATTTCATTCACTCTTTTATTGGTAGCATGGCACAGAGGTTAGGAGCACTTGCTCTGAAGCCTGACTCCTGGGTCTAAAGCCTTGCTCTACTACATTCCACTAATGTCACTCTGGGCAGATTATTTAACCTCCCTGGGCCTCAGTTCTTTCACTTTGAAGTAGGTTTCTAGTTTATAGAGTTCCGGTGAGGATTAAGTGAGTTAATATATGTAAAACACTTATAAAAATGTCTGGTGTGCAGAAAGCACAGACTGGGCACCCATGTTTGCTATGATTTGTTCATTAATTAAGAATTATTTTGTATTTGATTCACAAAGCCCTGCTCTCCTTAATCAGTGTGCATGCCTGAGTCTGATAATATCTCCACTGACTGCTCCATTCTATTACGGACACTGTGGTTAGTTTCACTTCTCAGACACCCACACTCCCCTCTTTTTCCTTCTACTTTCATGTGATCAGAACTTCTTATTTTCCTTTACTGGTTCCTCTTTTCTCCAGCCTTTAAATGTTGAAGCATTTTAGGACTTAGTCTTTTGGCATCTTGTCTTTCTAATCAACGTATACTTCCTAGATATCTTTCCAGATTCTCCCTCATGAGATCCAAGTTCATAATTTCAGTTCCTATTCAACATCATGATTTGGATATTTGCTAGGCCTCAAACCTAACATGGCTGAAAGACAATTGCTTGTTTTCCTTTAACCCCCACTGATCCTACTTGCATGTTCCTCATTTCTTTAAACAGGATCCTCAATTAACCAATTACTCGGGTTCCAATTCAGAAGTTATCTTTTCCACATATTCAGTACCCAATGAATCCAACAGTGCATCCAAAATTCTCTACCCTGAGAACATTTCTGTAAAACCACTGGTAGAGTCTTCAGGTATGATTGTGCAGGTCGTACACAGCACAAGGACATTCCCACTAACATGGTACCACCATAGATTTGTGTTTTTGTAAAAAAAAAAAAAAAAAAAAAAAAAAAAATAAACTGTCTTATTATAATGTCTCTCGTTGCTGAATTAACAAGACCCTCGATATGTTGTAAAATGTTGTATGTCTGTTAATGTTTCCCTCCTTTTATCCTTAAAAAAAAAAAAAAAAAAAAAAAAAAAAAATTCATCAGGTATCCTAAATGTTTCTTCTTCTCAGAAAACACCAGGCCTTCACAACAATCTTCTCAGGATATAATTAAGATGCCTTGAGGGCTAGATACCTCTTTCTAATTTTCACAGTGCAACTATAAAAACTGTGAATGATCCTAACCATTACTAAAATTTTAGTTTAGGCCACTATAATCTATTGCCAAGCTTGTAACCTTAACTTCTACTTTTGTCTCTTCTGCAGTCTGATTCCCATACAAGCAATCAGTGAGATCAGATGAGCTCATCTTTGTTCTTAACTCTTCTTTACTAGGTATCTATTGCTGCATAAAACATTATCCATAAATTAGCTTAAAATGATATGAAAATATCATCTCACAGTATGGATCAAGAGTTTTTGAGAGGCCCAGCTAGGTGGTCCTGGCTCAGGATATCTCAGGGTTGCAGTCAAGGTGTCAACCAGTCAGGGCTGCAAGCATCTGAAAACTCGATGTGGGGTGAGGGTCTGCTTCTAAGATGGCACTCACTTAGCTGCAGATAGACGTCTCTGCTCTGTATCATATGGATCTCTCGATGGAGCTAATTCCTTGTGGCAGCTGGCTTCCCCCCAGAGTAAGCAATCAGAGAAGAATAAGGCAATAACAACAATGTCTTTTATGGATCTCAGTAATCCTTAGCGTGGTTGGGGAATTTTTCTCTCCCGCACATGCGTGCACTCACACACACACACATACACACGACACCATGTCAGTATGTAGCCTGGAGATAATTTTTATTGCAACCACAGGGAGGAGTGCTTACTGACATCTAGCATATTGGTCAGGGTTTCTGCTATACGTTCTACACTGCCTCCCACAACAAAGAATTCTCTGGTCCCAAACATCAGTAGTGTGTGTCATGGTTTTGAAGTCATTATCAGATCAGGAGCCACATACTTCATTTCTGCCACATGCTGTTGTTCACATAAATTTTGATATAGTGTAGAAGGTGCTGTAATTCAAGGACATGAATACTAGGAGGTAGGGATCTACAGCAGCCATCTCTGGACAGTATCCTTATGCATTTGGTATATGTGCTGCCTAGGCAAGTGCACCCTATCCGTTTGCAATAGAAGGGAAACTCCTTGTCATGGTCTTCAGGGCCATGAGTTGGTTTTATCCTCTCTCTCCTGCCATGCTCCTCCTTTTCCATTGAGCTCCAGCCACACTGCTCTCATGTCTCCTGGACATGCCCAACTTAATCCTATTTCAGGCTTTGTCCTTACTTGAATCACTTGCTTCTCATTCCCTCAGGTCTAGCTTAATGTCCCCTGTCTTGACTTCCTAAGCTAAAGTTGAAACACTCCCCTTAAATGACACATAATTCCCTTCTGCATCATTGCTTTATTACATTCATACACTTTTTGCCGTCTAAGTTATTTGTGTGTTTACATGTTCACTTCTCTCTCCTTCCAGTAGAATAAATGCTCTATGAGGGTAGAAGCTTTATCCTGTCCATCTCCATGTCCTCAGAGTACCATGTAGTTATTGCTTCTGGGAACATAGCTGTTGACCAAAATTTGTTGAACAAATCAATGGGTGTGGTTTCATTTTTCATGTGTTACATATACCTCCCTAGGAGACTTTTTATGTGAATTTCTTAATTGTAGGGGGAAAGGGTGAGACAAGGAGAAGAGAAATAACTTCCTTTTGGAGTAGCTTTTACAGCAGTGTCAGGGGAGTTCTCCATGTATATTTCCAGGTGCTTATGCTGTTATCTGGTAAGTTTGCTATTCCAAATTCCCTTCCTTGTCCTTCTGATATCTATCCTATTCTTGTGGCTTTGTCATTCACTTCCCAGAAAGCAAAAATATTCCATCACTGGATACAGGAAAAGTCTAGGGAATTGATCACCTGATGTTGACTTCATTAATCTAGTACTGTAACCATTATCATTAGCTAGCTAAGGAGTCCCTGAAATGAAGTCCAGCTGCATTAACCATTTTGGGGCTTTTCTGATGAAATAAATATTTTTACATATTAGGAGAATGTATTGCAAATGGTGAATCAATTTTTTGCTGCAATAATTAAAAGTCAAACTCAATGCAGAATAAGCAATATTAGTAGAGATAGTCTGCAAAATTCTACCAGTTGCTTGGGCATTTGGAATTTATGGATACTCTTTATTCTGAGCTTACTTTTGCACTCAGCTGTCTCTGGAGCAGTGATTCATGTAGCTCTAGTACAAGAATCACCGTCAGACCAATCATAGTTGAATTACTAAGCCCCCAAATCTTTACTCAAACCTGAGAGTCTTGGACACCTCCAGGAAAAGGAAGATGTCACACAAAGTAAGTTGTCTCTTAGGACAGGGACTGTTGAACAGAGTAGAGAATGAAACGGTGCCTTCAGTGAAGAAGGAGAGTTCCTGGACTGAGACTGCTGGTCAGTTCTGTTTTAGTATTATCTTACTCAGACTTAAATCATTCCCCTCATAGTTTTAGACTTTGAGATTTCATTAGATGACAGATTAAATGCCTGTGCCATTTCTACTTATTGGATGAGAACTCCTAGTACCAGATTACTTTGGGAGAGGGAGTGGGAGAGAAATCAGTACTAGCCTTTGAAACTAGAGTCTGAAAATTCTTAGTTTTCCGGGCATCCATGTCACTGAGATGACCCCCCATACCATGCTGGGGAACAGACCAGCTCTGTTTGAAATAACATAATTATGGCACTTAGCAAGAAGTGGAGGACAACAGAAATGAAGTTCAAGAATATAAGCACATCAGGCAGGTAGAAAGGCAGAAAATCTCAATCTAGACAACCCCAGGGAAAATAAGGTGACAGGGGCTGAGGTGCACACAAGCAGTCTATGCTATAAATGGCAACTGCCGCGGGCAGAAATTTTTATTACAGGACAGAAAGAGGGCTTTAGTGGCACATTCATGTAGGTGAATGAGTCAGTACAGGTTTTTTTTTTCCAAATTCCTGGGTCACAGGTTCTCGAGAGTCTTTGCAGAAGGGAAGGTACAAAATCAGAATATAAGTTTCTCAGGTTTAGGAAGAAAGTGATATGAAGGTAGGAATTTGATTTGGCTTGTTACTGTCTCTGTCATTAAGAACTATCTCTGCTACTAACTGGTGGTTCTGACGAGTCACTTAGCCCTTTATATTCTGCTGAGACCTTCAAGTCTCTAATAGAAAAGTCATGGCCTAGAATCCTGAGGGTTTTCTGGAGGACCTGTGGATGCCTTCCAACTGTGGATGTTGTCTCCTGGGGGATGCATTGCCTGGTAGGAACTCCTGGTGACAAATAAGAAAAAATGACAAAAGCATGTTTCGTGGGATGCTCCAGTCAGTCACCTCCAAGACAATAAGACACCATCAAGTTCAGATCACATAAGTGAAACTCAACAGCCTTTGGTTTTATATTCTGTGAATTAAGAGGCTGGAACTAGATAACTTTTATGATTCCTTACAGATTTAATGTATGAGACCATCTCAAATTTGGTGAAAGATAAATTAATTGAACGGAGGACTTTTACCCCTTTTGTATATTAAAAATATTTTCAACTGTTGAGTTTCAGCTGGGCCAGGGACATAGCTCAGCAGTGCAGCACCTGCCTGATAAGCATGAGGTCCTGAGTTTGATTCCTGGTACCCACTTACTGAGTTACAACTATGACCCAGGAGCTGTATGAAGATCCAGAAACTGAGAAGTAAACATGCACCATCTCTGCCCTGAAAGAGCTTATACCTTTGCTTAAAGAGGCAGTGAAGAAAACCATTCCTTATATTCAGTATGGTGATTGCTGTCATAGAGAAAGTGCCATGGAATCCTCTTCATCCTAAAATGGGAATCAAAAAGGGCATCTTGTTTTGTTTATTTTGTGGCTGAGTTTATTTGATTGATTCCTGATGCAACCTCTGGTATGGAAGAATCACAAGAACTCTTAAATGTCAACATTTAGGCACACTGACCTGCTTCTGAGAAAGGGAATATCTGCACTAAGTAGATGGCCACATGATAAAAATGCTTGCTAAGAAAGGCAGGCTCTTAAAGCCCTGTCCCCAGCAGTAGCAGAGAGAACTGGGCAGAAGGAAAAGCTGCCATGCACCATCTCTTTCCTTAGCCTCTGTGATGATTTGTGAACTCCTGAGCTCTAGATGATATACGAATGCATGGTCCAAATCTTCTCCAAAGCCCAGTAGGAATGGTCGTCAGCTCACCACCATGTTGAAGTGGGCACCTTGCCCTTCCCCCTTAATCTAAGCATGCAGACAGAATTCTGAAGTGTCTGGTTCTATGATACTGCAGAAGGCACAGAGAGCACCTTTGAATGTAGATGTCAGCTTCCTCTGTAATCCAGTATTTCTCTATTTCCTGTTTATTCAGTGTGGCTTCCACTCATCATGACATCCATGACATTTACTTCTCCACCACACATTTAGTTTTCTCCTCTTATCTGGAGCTTGGCGAGTCCAACCCACATTACTATTGCTGACATGGCCACAGTGAGTTATGGCAGATGTATGAATTCTTTGCTAAGAAGTAACTCCTATCCTGCCAGATTCATTTGTGTATTTCTTCCCACTTCTGACTAAAATGACAGGAATCAGTCACATAGGCCTGAGCCCAGCCAAAAAAGCTGATAAACACTGCTGACACAACCTGCAGGCTACTACTGATTAAAAATACCATTAACAGTATTTCTGGCAAAGAAAAATTTTAATAAAGGAACTCAGTTAACTTTCCATTCATGCTAATGGAAGGGGGCAGTGGTGTGGATAATCCAGCGGTTCAGTTGTATTTAATTTTGCTTTGTCTGCCATGGCTTCTGACTGACTGGAGACACGGAGGGGAGTAGAGGCTTCTGCAGGAGGCTCAGAGGCCTGAAGATTTACACGGCAGAGAACACTTCTGATGTCTATGACTGCGGTTGTGAGTTTTCTCTTGAAGTGGAGTTCTGTCCTGATTCCATTTTTGGCTCAATAGGCGTTTGGTAAGGGGTCACCATGTATCGAGGAGTTAGGTGCTGAAGAGGCAGAGGTGATTAAGGGGCTGTGAGTGTCATGTGTGTGTGAGAGTGACGGGGTAGGGTGAGGTAGGCTCACTTGTTTAAGCCGTCATCACAGTTCACTATCAAGGTTGATCAATAGAGTCCCTTGCTGTCAGGAGATCTCTCTATTTCCCCGATACTCCCCCAGGGCATGGGAAGTCTTCTTAGGAATTTTTCTCTGAATTTTTGAGATTATGGATTGTTTTCCTACTTCTATGGCTTCTCCTTTTTCTCTCCTTCCCAAGAACAGCTCACTCTATCTATCCAGCCACTATATGTGGAGTTCCTCAGTTGTATACTGTTTCCTCTCTTTCACCCTGGGTAGTGTCCTCACTGAATCTCAGCCATCCCGTGGCCTCAGTTAACATTTCCTTTATGGTAACTCATACATGTGCATGTGTGACCAAGACTTCTCCTTTAGGTGCAGACCTGTATATTCAGCAACTTATTAGACAATCCATCTTAGAAATGCTCATGCTCAGCATTTCCAAACTTTGACTGCCTTTTCCTCCTCAGGTTTGGTTCCCTTCCAGGACTCCTTTTGTCTCATCATTTATCCATCTAGACATCTGCGTCAACCTAGACACCTCCCACTCTCCAGCCCCCATAGCCAGTCCATCACCAGATGCAGTTTGTTGTAGCTCACAAATATTTTTGGAATCCGCTCAGTATTTTCATTGCTGCTGCCACCAGCACTGTGCAAGTTAACCTCTCCTCTTGCCTAGTCAACAAGTTTACTCACATCTGTCCAATCCTTAATTTGGAATATAGCTAGAAGGATTATTTCAGAGCACAGATCTGAGAAAAAAAAGTCCCTGTCAGTTGGAGATATATATTGAACCATGTCTCAATGAAATTAGATGATGTTTGAGATTTACTTTAAAAAGTACTACAGAAAAATAATAATGGGGAGAAAGATCAAGTAAGATAGGCAAAATACTGATTATCAGTGAAGGTGGATTGTGGGTGCAAAGGAGATTCATTTTACTATATGTTTTTAAGTTTCCATATGAAGAAGTCCATACACGCACACACACAAATGTTGACATGCTGCCTTGTTGCTTAAAACATTTACTTATTTTCTAGTTTTCACAATATAAATGTGAAATTCTTTAATAATAGCTCAATTTCCTGTGCAGTTTGGTCTTTACTAGTTTTCCTTTGCACAATGGACTCTTGCTGTCCACCTTCTGGTTGTATCTCCCGTGTGTTGTACATGATGCCAGGTGCAAGCAAAGCACCCTCTCCCCTTCCCTGACCAGGTCAAATCTCTCTGATATAGACTCTCAGAAACCTGGGTACTTCTCTTTCATAATTCTTTTTTTTAAATTTTAAAAATAAAAGGAGGAAAACATTAACAGACTGACAACATTTTACAAAATAGCAAAAGAACAGTACAGACAGTACGGAGTTACAAACAAAGTGGTAGGGAATTAACAATGCTTGTTGTATTACATATTGACATCTTCAAAGTGGTTTCTCATGAAAACAGATATAGAATTCTTATCAGCACTGTGGTTTTATATGGCTTATAAGCCATTCAAGCAATGTTTCTTTATTCCAGTAGACCACAAAGCCCAGGAATCACCATTTCACCATCAAGTATGGTGCCAAACACATGTCACATTCAATAATTATGCATTGACTGAAGGAATGAGCTAGCAGTGGAGAGTGTTTTTCAGCGGCATTCACTTTTCAAAGATGAGCAGAGACAAGACTAGTCTGCCTCATGTTCCTTGAGATAGTGGATAGAAAAGCAGATGCAAATCCAGGGCGAGAATAGTCTCTCCACACTCAGGACTTCACAGTTCTTTGACTGTTATAACTAAATCTCCTTATTGACCACTTGTCCTAAATTCAGTGCTTCTGTGAAAGAGACACTCTGCATCATGTGATCCTCAGGCTTGGACTTTATCCTTGGACTGTTTGAAGGCCCAGTCTTTTGATCTTGGACTAGTTACTCTGCTGCTGGCTTTGTTTCTCCAGGGAGCACCTGATCCACACTCTTCCTGGTGGAGTCTGGTTTGCCCACTCCAGCTCTCCTATTGAGGTACCTTGTCTACCTTTCCAGTTTAGTGACAGAGAAGTCACCAAGTAGAACATTCACTTGGCGGATGACCACTGGCCAGCCAGTCTATGAGTTTTGCCTACTATCCTCTGTTCGCCTTCTTGGGTTGGAGCGATTTGTGAAGTGATATCAGAGCCTATGTTATGTCTTCCAACCCTCTACCTTGGCAATGCTCCTGAACCGCAAAGCTCCCAACATTTTCTCTAGAGCTCTCTCCTACTTGAGTCAGCCTCATAGCCCTGTAGGTCCCACCCAATGATGGGCTTTCATGGTGAAAAGATCTTAAATCAATTCAGTGCCATGTTTTCCCTACTGTGAGAGTCACAAGTTAGGCTATCATTAGGATAGGATTGGAAGAACCCATGTCAGCAGCCAGGAGACAGTTCCAGGCTCAGCTTTGTTGTTACTGTATCAGGAAGCACAATCTTTGACAAGCCACTTCACCTGTGTTGTTCTCGGCTTCCATGGAGAGAGGGCATAGAGGTGGAAGAGAGTGAGAAACTGACTTTTTGCTACATTTGTGCTGTGCAAACATTTACACCACTGAAAATGTTTAGAGTCCCATAAGTTTGGACAACCCCTAGGATAAACAAACTTCAGCAGCTTTCTTTACAGCCAGGCTTCTTACAGTCTTTAATGTGTAATATGTTTTGTGTTTCTTCATGAGAGATGTATAGAATAAGGATTTTCCATGCTTACAGGAATGCTTATGGAAATTAGTTTGGAAAATACACGATGAGATTGTTTCTAGTTATAAAAGTTTAACCTTTTAAAGTTTTGTCTTGCTTATATTTTGAAGTGTGATATTTAAGTGTAATATAATCTGAATATTTGAAGAAGGAATAATGATGCACTATTGATATTATCTGACATTCAAAGGAGATGCTAAACTAGTTTAGGTCAGGACTTCTTCTGAGTAGACCCTGGGGTTGTCGGAAAGAGAATATCTATCTGCTTGTCATCTGGTACCTTCCCAACTGAGGCATGCTTCCTTATCACCAGTGTGTACCATGGAGGGTCATAAATCTCAGAAGAATAAGACAATCATTTTGAGTGAGAAACATGAAGTCTTAGTTGCTCAGATTAGGATACATTTTCAAGGGTGGCAACTGTCCTAGCCTCCTTGCCCAAAGCCAGCCTGGGTCTTCTCCTAGCCTGGGAATAAATGTTGATTTCATGTGTTAGGAGACATGAGCTCTAAGGTTCAATAGCAGAGTAGTTTACCTTCTTCTGCCAGATCATGAGCATGATATTGCAAGGCAAATTTAATCCTGTTAAATAGAAAAATCTATTTCAATAAAACAGAGGGTCTATTTTGGCCAATTTGTTCTCAAAAGACTAGTTTTATAAATGTGGTTTGTTTTACCTGTGATAATTTTTCAAGGTCTGATCCATGGCCACAGCCCATAGACAGGAGCATTTCACATACTACTCAGAACTCCAGAACTTTGTCCTGACTTTCAGTGTTAGGAGTTCCCTCCCAAATGCCAGATTTCTCCAGCTTTGTTGTCTCTGCTTCATCCATACTCTCTACTTCTGTCATTTAATTTAGCAACTCCCCACTCCCAATATTCCACCCCATTCCCTGCCAGTCTTGATCAGTTTTCCTCTGCTGAACCATGCCTGCTGTTGAATTGTTGATTAAAAAAAAAACCCAAAACTACTGCCCCATGAACTGTTATGAGAGGCAGACTCTCATGGGGTTTTCCCAATTCTTTCCTGTACTATCTAAGTCTCAAAATTGGACCTAGACACCATCTGGTAGAACTCTAGAAAGCATATCTGACAATATTTTAAAATTTCTAAATAAAACAACAAGAGGATAAGAAACAATACCATATATTAATGGGCCATGACAAACACAGGCTACTTTCTAAAACTGCTTGATATTTGTCTTTATTTTTAGAATGTCCTCCTGCAGCTTTTACTATCACTCTTTATTTATTTCCAACAAGGTTCACAGAACAGGAGAGAAGGGAAGGAAGCAGGAGGGAGTATAGAGAAAAACAACTCATTAAAAAAAGAAGAAAACTACTACATTATCACAACTACTGATGGGAGGAACCTAGTGATACTCTAGTTTCTTTTTATTTTAAAGAGAATAGAAAGATAATAAAAATAACAACAACATAGGCAAAAACAAAACAAAGCAAAAATAATAAAAATGATGCAGGTTTCAAAACAAAATGATAGGAATTAACAGTGGTTGCTATATTACATATTGTTATCTTCAGTGAAGTTGTTCAGATTACCAGATGTAAGAATGCAAGATTGATCAAACCATTGAAGAGAATAAAAACTAAATAAAAAAATTAGAAACGATACAGAGCTTCACTAAACACAATGGTAGGAATTCTTCAATGGTTGTTACGTTGCATACTGTTGTCTTCAAATTAGTTGTTCAGATTACCAGATATAAGTATGCAAAATTGGTCAAAAAATTTAAGTGTTAACTATCCCTTTCAATAAACCAACAGACATCAGCAGTACAATTATCCCAGATATCCATATTACAGCTTCCTTCTTCCTTTCTTTTTCTCCTTTCCCTCATCCCAGTTGTTCCTTCCCTTTGAGCAATTTCTTTCCTTTTCACAATATCTATTGTACTTTTGGGGTTTTATTTACTCTTTCAGGTTCCTACACTAGGGAGACAATATGATGTTTACACATGTGGGTACAATTTATTTCACTTATGGGAATGGTCTCTGGTTGTATCCATTAACCTATGAAAGCCTCCAGTTTATCTTTTTTATAGCTGAGTAATACTCTGGTTTCTCGGGTTAATGTTATGCACCAGTTGCTGTGGCCGTGGCTGTTCATACCTCTTTGCTTTCTGACAATTCCTACATGGCATTTACTATGAAGCTTGATAACCATTGGCTTTTTAAACTGACAAGTGCTACACAAATCCTGGTATTAGAACAATAGGAATTACTTGGGTGTCATAAAGAAGGCCCTTTTGTTCTCTGTTTTCATATTCTCAATAATTAAGACAGTTGAGGCAGTTTGGTTGCTTTTGGAAGCATCAAGGGAGGGTCAGAAATCAGCCTTTCTGAAAACAGGGACGTTGTTTCTTCTCTGGAAGACTTTGCCTAAGAATTTATCACTAGCTGTCCTGGCTTCTGGCTCTTCACCAAGAAATCAACAACTATTGTATAATGTTACCTGTAAATCCAGAACTACGCTAGGAACTGTTGTGAATGAGCAGTGTAGTAGATGTTATCATGTTATCATCTGATTACAGATAAGAATATGTACAGATATTACAGCATGTCTTCAGATGGTGTGCTTGGCAAAACTGTGTAGAATTATGTTAGAAGACAAGATTAAATAAACGGGCAGTTACATTTCTTCTTTATTCCCTTTTTTCTCACAAGATTCTCAAACCACTTTCACTTCTTACAGGTGACAGGAATGCATGCATCCCTCACGCTCCGAATACCACCACTCTGTTCAAGTCTCTCTCTCTGGTGCCTTTAGACTCCTGCCCTCCAGAATTGATCCCTCAGACCTCTATGTCCCGATCTACTGAGTAAAGATGGTTTGATTAGGAGACCCATGGCACTTTATTATTCATATTTATCTGCGGTCTGTTTTCCTTCAGTGTATTTCCAGTTTCTCTCCTCTCCTCTCCTCTCCTCTCCTCTCCTCT
>NW_004955440.1:3946683-3975471 GCF_000276665.1 Chinchilla lanigera
TCTTTCTCTCTTTCTCTCTTTCTCTCTTTCTCTCTTTCTCTCTTTCTCTCTTTCTCTCTTTCTCTCTTTCTTTCTTCCTTTGATCTCATTTTATAGTTTAGGCTGGTCTTAAACTGATTATATAGCCTAGTGTGGCCTAGAGCTCATGATAATCCTCCTGTCTCAGTCTCTGGAGTGCTGGGATTATAAGCATGGGTTACCACAAGTTACCATGCCTAACATTTTTCTAGGTACTTGAGGGCAGAGATTTTTCCTATCCACCAAGTCTTAGTCTTAGTCTGAGTCTTAGAGTTTATCTGTCTAGTTGTATGAGTTGAATCTCAGATTCCACATGTATTAATTGGAATTAAATGTTTATATGCAATTATACACAATTCCATATATATATATAGTTCTTACTGTAGTAAGTGGCTGTTGAGGCTTCACTGAGACTATAAAGGTAATGCATATGGTCTAATGTCTCATGTAGAGTAGGTGCTCATGTAGGGAGAAATGAGACACAAAATAGAACATCTATGCTCTCAATGCTGATGTAATTGGGGCTCACACATAAGGGTTCTCCTTAACATCCAATGAATAAAGAAAGTATTTCACTCAAGGGAGGTTTCCTGCAGGTGAATAATTTCTAAATGAGTCATTCTCAAGCTGAGAAAAATAGTGATAACTGAATTTCTTTTAATTAAACATAAATCTTTATGCCTTTTCTGATTCCTTCTAAGAAAGATACCCAAACTTTGTTAAAAGTGGAACACAAGGCTGCTGAACAATGTAGAAGGAGTTGCTGAGCAAGCAAAGAAAAACAACTGTGTCAGTTGATCTGAAATTTTAGGCAACGCACCACTGGGCAGAGGTTTAAAGGTGGCCTGGCCTTGCTCCAAGCCTACTGGAGAATGCATGGGGCCCTGATCCAGACCCTTGGGCTGTACATGATTGTCACAGAAGACCACTGTACCTTATTATTTTCTAGCTTTCTGAACAGCACATTTGCCCCACATAAAAGGAGGTGAACTGGGGTCAGGGTCTCCACGGTATATCAATAATAAAGGGCAGTGTACTGGTCCGTCTCTGGTCAGCTCTGTATGAATAGGAAAGAAGAGCACAAAAAAAGTATGTGGGTAGGAGAGGGCAGAGGGGAAATGGAAAAGCAGGTGGATGTGATGGTTACTCTGTCTGCATCCCTCTCTTATTGTCCTTTCCTTGCTGCTGGTTCCCTGAATTTCTGTGCTATATCAACTGAATCTGCTGTAACAAGTAGCCTTGGGAAGTTTTGACTCTAGCTAACCAAGACAGATAGGGAAGTTCCACTGGTTTGGATCATAGATTTGTCAGGGACACTGGCATTCTGCTTGGTCCTTCTTGTCTGGTGATGTGTTCTGCATGCACTGGCCTGGCATTTGCATCCAAGCCGTGTGGACAGCCACTGCTTCCTTCCTGACTGTATGTGATCTTCCACAAGGAGTCTGTTGCTGCTGTGTCTCAACCCATAAGTCAGATCCCCACTGATGTAAACATCAATCTAGTTCACAAATTCAAGCCCTCGTTCCTCTTGGACAGTATAATTTGAACTAACTTCTTCCTACTTCCAAGGCAGAGATCCAGAGATGGGTGGTTTTCTTTACTCCATATTCTTCAGAGTTTAGAACTCCATTTACCACAAAAGTTTCTATGTCCCTTTGGCTCACCACCCATTTTGCATGGCCTTTGCTTAGTCCATTTTTTACTAGGAGGTGAGTTAGAAAGTGAAAGATGATCCAAATTTCATGAGCATGGGTTGGGGGTTACCCAAAGAGATGGTGGAATTTTGTCCTTGGCTAGTTACTGGGGAAAATAGCAAGAGGCAATGTAGATCCTCTTTCAAATTACCTCATATAAGTTGCTGGCTACTCCACTGCCAACCAACACTGACTTGGTAAAAATCTATTTACTAAATTAACATTTATAAGTGCTTTTCCGTGGGTTTCCTCTCATATCACAGGGTTTTTGCTAATTTTAAATGACATTGCCTCTTCACTGGAGATTAACAAGATATGAAGCAATCCCAATATTTTAATCAGTGTTTGGGGATGATTCCTGCTGAATAGCAGGAAATGTGGTTCTTCTGGAAATCCATTTTTCATTTGTTTTCTCATTTGCATCCCTAGTTTAAAGAAAATTGACTTTTAAAAAGTGAGAGATAATTAATCTTTGAAAATACTGCAATTGGTGGGCTTTGCTGCTATTTCAGAATTCCCAGCACATACTCAGGCCAAGCAGAGTCCTGCCACAGAAGGGGCTGGGATGACAAAGGAGGAGCAGCAGTGGCAGCAGACACACTGGAATCGGGCACAGTGCCAGCCCGGCTGGTGGGGAGGGGCTGAGAGGCATGAGACCGGCTCTCCACAGTCCCTGCAGGTGGTCTGGGAGAAAACCTGCGCTCTTTGGAGACACTTCACAGTCTTTCTGCAAGTGGAGAAATGGCCTGTTCAATTCGCATGAAGTGCAAGGGCAGATTGATGGATGTTTGGAAATGTGTTAGAAAAGTTAGATTATAAAGGAATGGATTTCAGCTCCAGGAATGTGATACAAGACAGGGAGATTAAACTCCTCCAAATATAGAACAGAGAAAAATGCTGGATCAAATACTTCAGCATGTGTTTGTAAAGCTTGGTTGAGTTTGCAATGAATTGAGGGAAACCATTAAAAACTGTAAGTGAAAAGAATATGTCATTGTAGAGGGTAAGTAAGTATTAGGGTTGGTGGTTGCCCTGAGGGCATGTACCTCCAGGAGGATATTGTCAACAGTATCTACATGCAGGCTGTGCCTGTGCATATATATTAAATAGGAGTCCAAATCTAGAGCCTGGGCTTTGAGGCACCATGAAGGTGCATAGGACTTGCAGTCGTAGCAGAATGGGAGGTTGGGTTAGGAACTCTTGCACAAGGCTATGATTCTCAAAATTGACAAAGGTGACTTAGAAAATAATCTGCTCCATGGAAGGAATATTGTTGGTTTCTACATTATCTCTACACAGAATAAAAAGAAAAGGAAAGAAAGCAATCTCCATCAAGAATTCCTATTTCGTATGCTTGCCTTTCAGAGTTGATGTGTAAATCATTGCACCTGTGTAATTAAAATGTAAATTAAAACACAAAGCACATAAACTCAGACATAATAAGCCCCTTGCTTGACAGTGTCCACCAGAGCTTGACAAAACAAATGCAAATTCTCAACAAAATAATACCCTTTCTGCCACATCTCACAATTCTTATAAAATTTGAAGGAACCAGAGACTACGTCAGAAGTCACTAAGTATAAGGCTATCATGAGTCAATAGATACAACAAGCTATAGAGTTATACCCACAAAGCATGTAAATGTTACAATAATAAGCACAGAATGTAAAAACAACTACATTTCATATATTCTAAGAAAGATAACAGAGGGATGGATATCAGGAAGATTTGGGGAAAATAAAGAAAATGGAATATTTAGAAACAGGATAATAATTAAAATTAAATGCCATTATGTGCACACTAAGCAGCAGATTGTGCATAAAGGAAGAATGAATCACTATTCTGGAAAATAGATCTGAAGATATTATCCTGAATTTAGTTTTGAGACAAAGGGCTAGAAAATATGAAGTAGGTTAAGAGATACAGAGAACAGAATGATAAGTTCTTGCACCTGGCTGATTGAAATTCCAGAGAGAGAAAATAGAGAGAATGGTGGAGATGCAATATTCAGATTGATAATAGACCAAAATGTTCCAAAATTGGTGGAGAAATTGGACACCTTGAATCAAACTCTAAACTAATGGGCAGCACAAATAAGGCAAATTACAGGCTAAACTCATTCATGAACATAGATCTGTAAGAGTCCTCAACAAAGAGTTCCCAAGTAAATCTGGCAATGTATAAGGAAGATAACACATTATGACTGGCCCTGCACTGCCTTTTATTTCTGTCTTGGTCATTTTATCAGCCCATGTATATTTAAATGCCATCTGTATGCTGATGTCTTCCAGTTTGACATGCATAGCCCAGAACTCTTTTTTGAGTTTGGACTTAAGTATTTGACCACCTAGGTACCATAGACAACCCAGTCAAAATAAGTCCAGAGTGGAACCCTTCATTTTTCCTCACAAGTCTGTTTCCCTCAGCCTGGTTATTCTCTCGTCTCACCTCTAGTTAAGGCCCTAGACTCTTCCCACTTTCATTGTTTTCTTTTTTCCTATACATCCTTCACATCTCAAATTTCTCTACCATGTAATTTTCCCTGAACTCCCCCTTCCCACCCCAAATCGGAGATAGTTGCCTCTCCTATGTCTCCCTTATCTTCCCGAGATTCTTAGCGTGGTGCTACCGTATTGTATAACAATGGTGCTTCTTTGCCTTCTCTCCTAGAACCTTTTAGAGAGAACATCAACTACAGCACATTGACACTTCATTGTCAATTTCTCAGTAGATACTGGATGACTACCTGAATGAGCACAGCAGGCTAAGTTGTTTAGTAGATGCATGTGCAGAGCAATGAAGGAGAGAAGAGAGATCCATAGAAATGTTCTTCACCCAATTTGAAAGTTTCAGCAGCCCATGAAATATTTGATTAGTGTCTTCCATGGCAAGTATGAGCTTTGGCTATCTCGAAGGAAAAACTGGAGCCTGGGGAACATTTTAGGTAAAGAGAATACAATGAACAAAATTTAGTGTAAGGAAATGTAAACAAGATATCTGGAGCTAAGAGTACTTGGAAAGGACAAAAATATTTTTGGAGAGGTCAGAGTCTCTGGTTCTTTTGGGGTCAAATACCAAAGTTTGGCTTTTTACCTTGGGACTAGGGAGCCTCCTAAGATTTTTACTGGGGAACTGTGTGGTTAGATTCATACCCTAGAAAATCATCCTGGAAGCAGTAAGGAAAATGGCCCAAAGGTGGAGTTGAACACAGGAAGGTAAGGTGCAGGACTTATAGCCATCTGCTTGATAAATGACAAGAGGTGACTAGGACAGTGATGATTTGTTGGCAAGGATGGAGCCAATTCTTCTGACCAGAGTGCTGTGGGAAGGGACTAGTGGCAAACCTAAATATTCTGTTAGAACTGTCATTCAGGGGATTATCCAGCTGTCAGCACAGCCTCTGGCCTGGCAGGCGCTAAGCTGACCCTGTCTGTGTCTCATTGGAACCACTGCTGGAGTGTACAGAGATTTCCCCCCATCCAGAAACCATCTGGAGAAGGTTAACATGAAAAAGCTTAACAAAAGGTTGACATTAAAAAGCTTGCAAAAGCACAAGCCATTGCTTAGAAAGGAAGAGATTAATCAACTTTCATTCCTTCTCTTGTTCCCTGTCTTTTGCTGGTTACTCTTTGACACCGTCCTTGATTTTGAAGCTGAAAATGCATAGTGGCTGCATGTCTAATACTCATTATATGTAAGAAGAGAAGTTAATCCTCCAGGGTCTAAAATTTTAATGTTAAAATTAAAACACATACAGACATTTTAAAATATTTTGGATGTCTTTTGTGGAAACTAGTAACTAATTATTAAACTTATAGGTTGATTATGGTGCATTCTTTTCTATAATCCCCCTTTTAAATAACATTTGAGAAAACACTAATTTATTAAGCAAACATAGGAATCTCCAGTCTGTTATCTAAATATTTAATTTACATACTGGATCATACATCTGATAGGGTGGAATAAATGTGATTACATTCATTAATATAGATGCTCCAAGATGAGTGTTTTCCTTTCTGCACTGTGATGTTCTTCGACCCAGATTTGAATTAGAGCCCACTGGCTTTTAATGCCACACATTACTATCTGTTCTGTCTTTAATGGATAATGTTGTCAATACAGCTAAACAAACAAACACCAGCCAAGGAATTGTGTGTGCTCTGGCTCTCAGGAGGAAGCCCAGTGAATGGCACAGATTTAGACAATTGCATTCCAGGGGTCTCATATAGGCTTCAGCACAATTTTGTGTGCTTTTTTCTGCCTCACCTACATGATGGGTTGGGACAACCCTTAAGGTAAATTGTGAAACTGGGCCACAGCATGGACTGCAGAGAAAAATAACCCTTTGACTAAATGGGTGTCCAGGAGTCTAGAAGAAAACTAAGCCTACTGGATTAAAGCATGTCACAGTTATTGGACAGCATTTATTAGAAGAGAAAAATGCATCCACAAATATTTGCTAAACATAGTGTGCTACAAAATGTGTGCACTATGTAAATGAGAGCATATACTAGCTTTTACTGAGAAGCAACGTGGCATAGAGGCTAAGGAGACAGACTGTATAGACTTCCTAATTCAAATCTATGCCTCCGTTTCCTCATCCATAAACAAGGATCTCAATATTACCTTTCACAGGGGTATTGTGAGGGTTAAATGTGTAAAAGCACACAAGTGCTTAGAAATCACCTGTCATAACTGTCTGCCTTCTTTTTCTGTTGGTGTCTGGCCCTCTAGTGCAGGATCTGACCAATAGTAAACCCTTAGTGTGCCTAAATTCAGCTCCCTGGCATTCACTTAGTGGCTGAACATACACAAGGTGCCAGGCCCTAGGTTAGGCACCAGGACAATGGTAAATAAGACATTTTCTCAGCCTCAAGGAAACCCAATCTTAATAGAAGAGACAGATATATAAATGGTGGGTCTATTTTGGGTGATTGAAAGGAATAACAGGTCCTGACATAAAATTTCAGAGTTTGGTGGAAGAGAGAGAACCTTGGTTCTGATTTAGGGGTTTATGAAGAAAATTGTGTACATAGTATATTAATCAGCTTTTGATTGCTGTGACTAAATACCTGACACCTGCTATTTAACAGAGGAGAAACTTATTTGACCCATGATTTCCGAGAGTTCAGTCCATTATTGGTTGGCTCCAAGGCAGAAACATCATGGTGGAAGGTGGTGGGGAAAAAAGGTGCTTAGTTCATGGCAGCTAAAGCAGAGAGCACAGGAAAAGTGCCAGAGAAGAAGACTCCAGAGTGCAGATAGTACCCAAAGTCATTCTTCCATGATATACCTGACACACTCAGAAATGTGCTTTACTGAAATGTGCTTTACTAATGCCCTAAGCTACATTTAAGCCAATCAAATGGACAATTCAGTTTAAAGGTCACACATGGATTTCAACTACTGTGCTGCACTTAAAATGTAACTAGGAGTTGGATTGTCATGAGTGTGAATGATGAAGAAGAAAGAAAAGGCTTAAAGAAGACCAGTACCTGAAGACTATATGCAAATAAAATATACCAGGTCTTTCATTCCTTTTGTTGTTTCTTAGACTTGGCCATGAGATTTATGGTTCTGGAGCAATAACAGTTTCTAACCCAAGCTTGGAAGGAGTTGTACATCTAATGGAAGAATCAAACTGGAGATTCTCTCCTATCCTGGCAACTGCCATGCTGATGTTCAGCTCATGGGTACTGTCATTCATAGACCACTGGCTTGTCTCCAAAGAGACTTGGTCCATTATTTTGCTTCTGAAATGACCTTCTGGCCGAACCAATCAAAAATCTGTTTGGATTTTAAGTCCAAACTCTTAACTATTCAGAGCTTCATTCTTCTGGGAGAAATGGAATGGCAAAAATTGGAGACAGTTCATGGATTTCAAAATATAACTATCTTCTTTGTAGGAAGGAGGCTGGAACATGGGAATAACAATTCTACAATCATCTTCTCCATTTCTTCTGCCCTTCTGCCACTTGCCTGTCTTCCAACATACTATTACCCTGAGAAATGGATTAAAAAACATCCTGATTTCCAATTCATTAAAATTAAACGTGTCACAGTTTACAAGTGAAAGTACAATTTTCAGAAGGCAAATGAAAACATTTTTCCCTCCTCTTATGCTATTATTGTCCCCACAGTTTCACAGCTGACGTTCTTAACTGTAAAAGCCTCTTTTGCATAGATATGCACAGAATTCATATAAGCATCAAGAACTGAGTGAAGGTACACATCCGCGGTCTCAGGGGAGTCAGGCTGTGACATGAAAGATGGCTGCTCTGACTGTGAGAATCACACCACTTTTTGGGTGGTCTTGTCTGGCTGAAGGATAAGTCGTTTACTCAAGCTGAGTCAACTTATCGGAAGCAAGTGATTTGTTGAGTTTTATATATAGATGCCCCCCAAGCCTTATGCACTCATAGGTTTTTTTTTTCCCCCCCTCCGGTACCAGGAATCGAACTCACGACCTTGTGCTTGCCAGGCAGGTGCTTTGCCGCTGAGCTAAATCCCCAGCCCCGCACTCATACGTTTTGAAACGTGATTGAATTGTGGAGGTCCTGTAGTGATATGTGATGTCAGAGGTGAGGTCTGGTGGGAAGAAATGGGTCACGGGGGCGTGACCCGGTAGGATTTATCTGCCTTCCACTTCCTCCCTTCACTCCCTGCTCTCTGGCTGTGGGCAGTGAGCAGCTTTCTCTGCGCGGGCCCTTCTGCCCTGCAGCCAACCGTGCAAGCACTGAAACTTCTGAACCTGAGCCAACATAAACCTCTCATCCTCTGAGTTGTGAGTGTTGGATATTTTGTCTCAGCCGTGAGGAAAGTGAGTAAGACATTGTTAAATATAAAATCATGTATTTTTTCTAGGTTGCTCTTATTATTATTATGTTTTACTTATTGGTGGAAGGAGAAATACTCATCCATTTTTCTCTCTAAATCTTTCACCTCTTGGATTCCTGGGCTTAATGGTACCATCATTTCCCTTCTGAGAAATGAGGGAGTCAGCTTGACTTTTTAAAAATATATCTTCTCTTTGTGACATATGTATAGATGGAGACTCTTAACAGAAAAAATCATCATTTTTATGTCATATTTTAAAACATTGCTCATCTGGACTTCTGTATGGCCTGTCACCCAGGCTTCCTGCTTTGGGTCTGACTTGTAAAACCAATTGTGTTTTATACCTTAGGGCACGAGACCAGGTTGAAACTTCTTGGCATGGAAGGGAAAGTCTTTTGTCATCTGGCTCCACTCTCTTCTCCAGCTATTCTTCTTTCTGTTCCTTCACATAGCCTAGGCACCGGGCATATTTAACTACAAGGAATTTATCATATATCCATTATAGCTTTTTTGCATATGCTCTTCCTGCCATATGATATGCCTTTCTTCCCTAATATCCCTGTCAAATTCCTTCAACTCATATCTTCAAAAATTTTTTGAATCACCTGGCATCCACTTATGGGAGGGCAGAACTCATTCACAATGGGTGACTTAAGGAGAGTCTAATTCGAACAAAGATTATCTACAAAGATGTGAGTGAGACATGAGAAAATAATAAATGACAAGGTAGTAAGTACCCTGAGGCTACCACAGAGGCTGTAATCTGCTTCTCCCTGGGCAAGAGCTATTATCTGAGCTGAGAGACCTGCAGGACTGTGTGAAGGATGCAGCCAGCCCACCATCATCTATCTAGCCTTCTGCAGGAAGAACGCCAGGAGAGCAAATGCCTGGGCCTCACTCTTCTCTCTCTCTGCAGTCCCCTCCCAGCACTCACTGTTGGTTGTAACCAAGAGGAACAGGGCAAGGAGAGGGTGAATGAGGCTTTGCCACACATCAGCCACCTGGCACAGAACCGCACGGAGGTGGAGGCATGGATGTGAGAGGGGAAACTGAGGATGTCTAGTATCCCATCCAAGCTGAAATGATTACTTTGTGTCCCAAAGTGCTCCATTAATGCTTCTTTTATTGGCATTATGATGCCCTGTTGCAAATGGTTATCTTTGTATTTCTCTCTCCTACTATGTTATAACTTTTTGTATAGCAAGAAACTTGTTTGATTTTTAAATATTTAAATCCTACTTATTATAGGGCATAATCCTAGTTATATTCCAATTGTTTACCAGTGTCTGGCCCTCAATAAACTTTTACCTAGGAATTGGTTTATCCAGAAAGCCACGAAGAAAGTGACAGCTTTAGAGAGCAAGAGAGCTGACTCCCCCCTTGTGTATCGGAGAGAAAGGGATGCATCATACAACACTAACAGCACACCTTCATACTCTCTACCTTGTTTTTTCTGATATTTTTTCATTCTTGTCTTCATTTCTTATCTGCAATCTGTTGGTTTCTTTCTCAGAGTACGCCAGTATCTGGAATCTCTAAATCTCAAGTCATTATCCAGATGCTTTGAGGACCTTAAGGAGACAGGAGAGACAAGAACTCTAGACAAGAACTTCTTCCTTCTCCTGTTCCTATGCCAAGTCCTAGCAGCACTTCTGCTCCAGTTAGGTGTGAACCACTTAGGAACTTTGAATGTCTTCCTGTTTGATCCTTTTTTTATGAGTCATCTTTTAAGTAGGCTTCTGTTTACCTTTAGGGTTCTACTTCACTTTCTTTTTTTATTGTAAAAGAATAAAAAATAATTTAAAAACATTTGGAAAAACACAGAATTTCAAAAAAAAGATAATAGGAATTCAACAATGGCTGTTATATTGCATATTTTTGTCTTCAAAGTAATTGTTCAGATTACCAGATATAAACATGCATATTGGTCAAAAAATTAAGCATTAACTCTTCCTTTCAGTAAATCAGTAGAAATTAAATTCCATCTCGCCTCAGAAAGAATGCTGGCCCTTTGATTGGCAGGGCCATGTCCAGGGGGCCCAATGTGTAGCTCCAGGTGCTCTGCAACCCAGCCAGCCCTTGGGCCCTAGATGTACGCGTAGATTCTATCGTAGTTAGATTGTAGAGTGGGAGGCAGAGGACTTGGATTAGAGATTTTATCAGCTTCTGTCCTTCATTAGTACATGTTTGCACTACATACTGATTACAGTCCTTGTGGGGATTGGTCCATGTACCTCACACACCTTAATTCTTTGGATTATAATTTTGACAAATGGAGAAAGGAAGACTTTGATGAGACAGAAGAAAACAAACTTCCTTACATAGTTCACTTCTAAATGAAGGTTTTAGTGTGGATCTGAGTGTAAATTTCCTATTTTTCGTGGGGATCACAGCTCACTTGAGGATGTCATTGATTTTTGCATAATTTAGACTCCTTTATTTTACCAGTACTATCATTAAAGTTAACACAATGTCCATATTCATTGGGGAGTTGATATTCATAAAACTTTTGGCTAGGGGATGTGTTATCAGAGTCTATAGTGATTTTCTCTATGAAGCAGGAAATTGGTATAGAGAAGAAAGGTAATATAGTTGATGACAGAGAAATGAAAGTGACATTAAGTCCCTACTGTGTGCTCTTCCCATGGACTATTCATTCATTGCCAGTGAGAGCCTATAACACACTTCATTGTATGTACATTTTAATGTCTATGTCTTCCACTCCACTATATGACTATGAATACAGAGAATTTGTCCTACTTATTATTGCAATCCCAGGTCTTAGCACAATGCTTGACCCAAATCAGATAATAATTGTGTGTGTGAGAAAATGGCTTCAAACTGTTTGAAGAACATTTTTTTGTGTAAATATGATGCCTTTGCTATAGTCAATAAATGAGGCCAAATCTAATGTGCTAAGTATGGCTATTAAAAAATTCTTCCATTTCTTCTGCTCTCCTGGATGGGTAAGACATGCAAGTTATTTTTGTATACCCTTAAGTAGACCTAAGAGACTGAGATGATTATGATGTCACTTATTCTGATTTGAAGGCTCTGTCGTCTCATAGTATCACCTCTTACAACTAGCAGGAGTCATTACTAGCTTCTGTCAAAAGGAAAATGTGTATTATGTGATGGAAACACAGTAATTTGTCATAAGCTACGAACTTTAATGGATGTGTTAATTCTAGTATTTTGTCAGGTCAGCTGAAATAAAATGTGGACCTGGGACACAGGTTGGCTAATTTTTAGAGACGGTGAGGAGAGGGGAGAACTCTCTTGGTCCTCTCTACAAGTGGTGTATGAAAGAAGGCAGTTCTCTGGGTGCTGAAATCTGACAATTGGTACTTTGACGAAGGTGGGATATTATCATGGCAGAGCAGGTCTGTGGGGAGAGTTTCAGGTGAGGGCTCAAGAGCAGGGAGGAAGCAGGGTGAGGGGAGGTCTCTACCAATATGTCAAGTCTTACATGGTGCTCTGCTGGGAAGTGTGTAAGACAATCTGGACATGCAACTCTCCGCCTTTGATATGGCCTTCATAAACCATGTCTCAAGCCCTTCATAAACTCAGTGGGAAAAATGACTGAAATGCGTCCAATGCAACTGAACCTCTTAAATATCTGAAAGACACTGTTTGGAATGATTGTGGAGCAGACATGAGGCGTGTTACAATATCCTTTCTCCAGGGATCTTACAGTACCATTTTGAAGACTTCATAATAGCCTACCAAACCAAGCACTTCTTTGCCTTATATTTAAAACATATCAGTCTTTGCTCAATCAGTGCCATAGACCATCTGCCTTCCAGACACTTGTCAGAGAGTACAGTATAACCTTAAATTGTTAGCTTTGCAGCTCTTATCAGAATCCAATCTGAGAGAAGAGATACTTAAGGAAGATAGTCTCTAAGGAATGGTTTCTCTCTTTCTTTCTTTTTTTCTTTGTTTTTTTTCTCTCTCTCTGTTTCTTTTCCTTGACAACAGATTTTTTATTCCAATGATATTTTACTGGAAACACAATGTAAGAAATAGAGAGAAATGAAGGTGCTCTAGTTAAAAGGGGCAAGAGATCCCTAAAACCCCTTGGTCTTTTTGATCCTTAAAGAATATGTACATTATCCTACAGCCTACATGGTGTACAGTTTGGAAACCACAGATTGAGGAGAAATACAAGATCTCTGCACTTATTCAAGCTCTGCCCTTGCAAACATACGTGGAAGGGTATAATAGGACTCATTTAGTTAGCATAAGCAAAACTGCCTTTGCTGAATTATGCCTTTAGCTTCTCCTGAGGGCAACAGAAAGAACTATATTGTTTTTTTCTCTTCGTGAGCTTTTGAATTGATAGAAAAAATTATAAGGAATATGTGTTACTTTTGTAGTTCAAAGGAAAAAATAACAGAAAAGGATTGTATAATGTAAGCAGTATCATAGGAAAATATATCTGATAGTGAGATGAGAATAAGTTGAGAATATCAGAGACTGCAAGCAGACAGAAGTTCGGATGCTGATACCATCAGCCAAGAGCAACAATATTGACATCTGAACTAGTGGTGACAGGGACAAGATGGAAATCACCGTTCCTAACATTCACTCAGTGTGAAGATGGATGGATAGAGGATTATCACACATCAGGAGAGAGAAATCAGAGGGGCTGTAGCAAAAATGGCGGAAGGTATTGGTGGGTAAATCCAGAGGAGTTTGATTAATGGCATTTTCTTAAGGATGAGGGGATCAGTGTCCTTTACAAAGCAGGATCAGAATGACAGTCACCATCAGTGAGGTCAGGCTTTCCTGGTCCTAGGAGCTCATAGTGGGAAGGGTTTTGTGCATTTAGGAGTGGTAATATCAAGCACTCATCAAGGACTCTGGTTCTTTGTTTACGAGTCTGCCTGCTAAAATTTCTCTCAGGTGAAATAACTGCCTATATCCTGAGATCTTCCCTAAATAAAGAGCTCTTCATAGACCTTTGCAGTTCAACAAAAATAATAATCATTTACATTTGTATTCATAACGGATGATATATTTCTCCAAAGAGCTGTCATATCTATTCTCTTGTTTAGCCCTTCCAACAACTCTGTAAGGATAGTAGGGCTGATGATATCTTGATTTCTTGGGAAAAATATAGACAGAAAGTTAAGTACCAAACTGGTAGGTTATGATTGAGCCATACTGGGATGGAAATCATTGTTCCTGACACTCAGTGTGAAGATGCATGGATAGAGGATAACCACACATCGGGAGAGAGAAATACACAGGGACTCAAAGCCCTACATAGAGTCTGCCTGCCCCCCCAAAGGGTCCTCTGTAAGGCTCTGAACCCCTCTCTGTCTACAAGTATGGAGGAAGTCACAAACTCCTGAAATCACTCAGAGTTTCTGCTCTATTTAGTAGTCTTGGCATCATCTTTCTAAACTTTTCTGAATTGGATATTGATGTTAGCCACTTGGCTTAAAGGGCTGTGTTTCATTTTTCCAATGTCTCAATTTTATTCATTTAGCTGGTATCTTGTCTCTCCTTATCCATATTTTATCCGCATTAGCACCATCTTATGTGTCTGAACTCTCATTTAATATGCACAGGCAGGTGTGGTCTGCATGTAGATGCCTTTGAAGATATCTTTCTTGAAGTTTCCTGTCCTCCCATTCTGGACACCTTTGCTGGCCCTGTGGTCTGTCTCTGAAACCTGTCAGTGTACTTAGGGTGATATACTATATATTTTGTGTAAATGTGACCTTTGAGATGTTTTAAATTGCTCTGTTGTACTAATGAAGAGTGAATCTTCTTGTTTGTGAAGCAGTGTATAATTAGGCATTAAAAACACACACACGTTTTTTACATACTAATATATTAAGTACCATATATATGTATATAAATGCACATATGGGACTATCTGTCTCTCTCTATGTCTCCATCCATCCATTTAATCTATTTATCCATCTACCTACATACACATGCACATACATTATACTCAGGACTAGGTCCTGATATCTAGAAACAAAAAGTGCCGTGAGGATGACCTTGAATATGAAATGTCTGTGAGAAAACATGGTCATTTTGCCTTATACAGTCCTCAAGGTAACTCAAGAAGTTATTTATACAAAGAAAAATCATTTATGTAGAAGCACTGAATTTTAGATGTAGAAGTCATCTTAGAGGGCAAGTGCAAATTCTCACTCTTAGGCTAAGAATATATGTTACAGAGTTAGTGTAAAGTCACTTATCTTACTGTGACTTATGACTCAGCTGGGATTGGTGCTTGGGAGTTTTCTAATTTGTACTGTGGTTCACTTCTTTACGTCTTTTTGTCTCTCCCTGCATGTATCTTTGTTTCCAGTATGTATAACATTTAGGAGAGTAATTAAAATGATGGTTTAACATCATTAACCTTTAGTGTTTTATTGTAGGAGTTACCTTAAATGATCATGTTTGAACCTGAATTCTTCTGGGACCAAAAAGTGCCAAGGGAAAACAAGCATAGAATTGAGAGCTGAATTAACAGAAAGTAAGTCGTCAGTGTGGTAATTACCACACTTCTCACTTTTCAGTCTCCTTGTCAACCTCTTAGGATAGAAAGCACATGTCAGGCACGCAGTCATATGACACTCTCCTTCACAGAAGGAATGTGATTACCAAAGGTCCTTCTCTTCCCACTATCTTGAAGCTGTGTGTTTGCAGTTATCCTAGACTAAAAGGTAATGTTGGCAGTGGATAGTTAAGTTTACCAGATATTGACTTTTCAATTTAGTCCGACACCTCATAAAAATCATTGAATGGAAGCTAAATTGACTGAACTGAGTTATATGTAAAAAATTTGGGTCCAAACTCTCAGTCCGACAGTTTTGTGTGGCTGTAATACCTACAGAGCACCAAACCAAGCTTTTCCTTGTGCAATTTTAGTGTAGCAGTAATACATATGTACATAAACTTCCATGGAAACTTTGGAAAGGACTTCTTTGTCAATGAGGCTGCTGGTGGGTATTTTCTGCTCTAGAGAAAGTTGAGATGAGAAATGTGAGCTGAGTTTGGTCAGAACAGAGCTACTATATGCCTGAAGAGGGGTGAGCTGCGTGAAGGGCAGACAGCTAGTGTTTCCCCATGGTTAATAGTGACTCAGACAGTGTGGACCATTTAAGACTTTGTTTATGTGGTCTGGTCACCAACTAACTTGTAAGCACTGAATGATTCCTCAGTTGACCAAACGAGATAGGCTGCATACAGGCATAGCCAAGGAACTCCCTTTTTATGTTTTATGGACAGAACAAGTTTAAACTTTGTCCTTGCCTTGTATTCTTGGAAACAAAATACCTAATCAGTTTGAAAGAGAATTACATAAATGCAGTTAGGTTGTCTGTATAATACTAGCCATACTACCATTATTCTTTCTACTTGTTGAAAGTGTTTGTCATTAATTCATTCATTTTTAAATTTTGTATTTAGAAATGTTTTCAGATTTACAGAAGAGTTACATGTCCTCTTTCCTTTCTTCCTTTAAATACTTTTATGTATATTTCCTAAAATTGAGAATATCATCTAATATAATAACTGCATAGCATATAAATATCCTGTTTCTCATTAAAGTTTCACCCACCAGTTTTTGTATCCATTGATAATTTTTGCTTTATTTACTTTTGAATGACAAGTTTAGTGACTGTACTTTATGCTTCAGCTATTGAACTGGACACATACATGACTACAAGTAACTCTGTAACCTCAGTCTATTAGAAAAACAAACACGTAAGCAAATATATTACAGTCAGAGGCAAGTGCAACAAGGACAGTGAAAGGGTAGCTGGGAAGAGGTTGGATGCATTCTGCCTGCTCAGGGAGGTCAGAGAGGACCTCCCAGAGGAGATCATTTCTGGAGCTAATGTCTCCAATTAGAGCTGAGGACACATTCTGGGCCCTGTATATTATTATGGCGATATGAAGTTCTAGCTGCTCTCAATTTAACATTGTCCTACCACTTGAAATTTTTAAGTCTCAATGTTTCTCAGTGTCTTCAGACTTTTTGACTTTTATCCACAGGAAGAAATACTTTTTACACTGTGGTGTGTGTGTGTGTGTGTGTGTGTGTGTGTGTGTGTGTGCATGCATGTGTGTACAGATATAAGTACAATTTCCAGGAACAATTCTTTTTTGGTACCAGGACTTGAGCACATGACTTCACGCTTGCTGGGCAGGTGTGATGCCACTGAGATATATCCCCAGCCTTCCAGGAAAAATTCCTAACCATACTGCTTTTGATGCACTCTCATATTTTTATAATAATCTATTTTTAAAATAAATGATGATAGGAACAACCATTGGAGAATTCCTACCATGTTGTCTAGTGAAACTCTGCGTTATCTCTAATGTTTATTTAATAATTATTTTTTAATTCTCTTTAATGGTTTGAACAATCTGCCCTTCTTACATCTGGTAATCTGAGCAACATAGTTGAAGATAACAATATCTAATACAACAACCACTATTAATTCCTACCATTTTGTTTTGAAACCCTGTATCACTTTTAATGTTCATGCTTTGTTTTGTTTCTGTCTGTGATGTTGGTATTTTGCTATTTTTTATTTTTATTTTTACTACTCTCTTTAAAATAAAAAAATAAAATAAAATAAAATAAATTAGGAGACACCCAATATGCAGGGAGAAAGATATAGAATCTGCATTTCCAACAAGTTTTACATGAGATTTTGGTGGTGGCCTAGGAAAGGTGGAACATATTCTAAGAAAATGAGAGTGAGCCTCAGCGGCTCCGTTTCACAGATAAGTCAGTTTACACATGGAGAAGCCCTGCAGTAGCAGGTATGTTAAATTTCTGTCATCAGAAGGCTCATTTGCTGAGCTTCAGGTACTGGCACAGGAGAAAGAACCAATGTTGAGATTTCTTGAAAGCTCAGTTCTGTCTGTGTTTATGGGTGGATAGCACAGGCTGAGGCGGATTCTTTATGGAAGCGTTCTCTCATGAAAGAGAGTAAAGGTTTTGGTGGTAAAGTGATTCACTCTATTCTTCTGTTAATGCTTCATCTTCTTTCATCAAGCTGTTGCAGCTACTTAAGGTGCTGTGTTGAAAGGTAGTTACCACAGGGAAACGATTGTGTAATCCTGGGGCTCTGAAAAGGGATTTCTTGTACTTATACAAGATGTTTAAAAATATGGACCTTTGATCAAATGTCAGCTTACCTCCGATAAGGAGATACTCTCTCTGTAGCGCTTTTGCTCCCGAATAATAATGTCTTCCAAGTTCCTATAAACCAGACTGTCCTGTACTTTACAGACATAATATTCTGAAGGACCAGGATGATAAAGTGATTCCTAGGAAACTGAAGTTTAGCCTGCAGTCAAAGGGGTAAGATAGGTAATTGAGAAAGAATAGCATGTAAAGTTGAAAGTTGGGTCATCTCATGTGTTGATGTCTTGAGTTTAGGAAAGTGTGCCAGAGCTGTTTATAGGGAGTAGGTAAGTGCCTTTAAATCCTGCTAAGGCACATTAAACTTTATCCCAGAGTGGTGTACAAGCAGCTGAATATGATATGTTATCCAAGTGACAAATGCATTCATCCATTGATTCTAATGTGGGAGATGAGTTGCAGAAAGGGAGGTACACAAAAAGGTTGGTTAGGATTTATTTCAGTAGTTTCAGTGGGACTTGCTGAAAATCTGAAAGGAGGGAATGCAGTGGGAATGAAAGTCCCGCCTTCCAAGCAATCTTCCTCCCACCCATCACTAAACTGTAAGCTTCATGAAGGAAGCAGCTTGGTTTTCTGTCTGTCCTCACCTAGACAGTGTCTTAGCATGGAACAAGAAATCAACTCAAGTCATGTAATCAATATCTGCAGAATTTTGTATCATTCAAGCAAATTATATTACTTATAAGCAGACACATTCTTTCCAGAATAATCATTTGGCTTAAATCAAAAGTGTTTAATCCTTGATATGTATTATAAATGTCCCGTAGAATGGCTCCTCTAAGATGAAGTAGCCACAGCCTCCCCATTACAACTAAAAAACACAGTAGGTCTCGAAAAGTTACAGGAATAGCAAAGCAGTGACTTTCCTGGGTTTCTTTATTGCCTTCTGTATATCTTAAATAGGATGCTGTAGAAACCTTTAACCTGGAAATGTCAACAAGCAGGGCAATACCACCCCCAAACCAAACCAAAACAAAAACTCCAAGAAAAGTCATTACTTTTATTGGCACAAAGGACCAATAAAGGGTGAAGTAATAACAGAAAATATTTTAGGCAATGTCACTTTCAGTGTCCTCAGAGATCAGAGAACATATCTTCCTTCCTTTCTGGGAAGAACAAGGTGGTAGTCTGATTCCTCTGCTAGGGTAGTGTTAGGAGAATCCAGTAGTGAGCTGAGACTCCAGTCTCAACCCACATGAGGGAGCCAGAAGGAGGAGGTGATGTAACAGAAAATGCACCACCCCCACTCAGTGTACTTCAGCTTCTTAGTTGCCCAGGTAATAGTTCCTGTTCCAGTTCCGATTGTTTCTGTCTCTTGGAAAAGGCTGGTCACTGTGATGCATAGCTGGTCACTACGATGCATACTGCAAAAATCAATCCTCAGTTGACAAGCCATTCTGCCTGTGTACTTCCTGCTTGCTTATCCCATAATGTCCTAGACAACCTGGGATCAGGGCCAGATATTTTGGGAGTGATAATGATCAGTGCCCGTTGAAGTAAATAAATCTGCCTCCCAATCCTGGGTGTCGCTTCCGTGTTTCTGCTTGCTGCTGCAGTGAGAGTCAGGGCAGGTGACACTGTTTCACTCTCTGCCCTGGTATCAGACATACTTAAGGAAGAACTAAGCCTCTGCACCCACCTTGCAACAACAGAGGGAAAGCTCGCCCTCTGCTTCTTGGAGTCAGTAGCACCCTTTGGAAAGGCAACAAGGTGAAACAAGTCACTGCCTACCTTTGCTGGATCATCTAAGACAGTGCTGGTGAAAATTTGCAGACTGAATGCCCAAACTGCAACCAAAAATCCACTCATTTATTACAAAATGCCAGCTCTGCAATTAAGTCTGAATACTGAGGTTTTAGGTTAGATAAAACAACTGTTATCTGATGCTCAGCTGCTGGGACAACTTGGCTTGTGTCCTGACAGAGAGGGCTCTGGCTGCCCGCTGCAGTACACATGCCACAGGTTCACCATCACTTGTCTGGAGCAGCTGAATACACACAAACACCCACCCTTCAATGTACGTCTCAACAAGGGACGTAACTGTTCAAAATGACTAAATTGGATCTGGAGTCTCATAATACCTGAAATGTCCAGAATGTATGTGAGACTCATTTGTTATTAAAAAGTTATAACAAGTGAGAAAAAATAACAACAGGTTACATCACAAAGATGAATCAGATGTTAAGATCATCTGATGAGAATTTTAAAGTAACCGTCATAAAAACCCTTCAACACATAATTATGAATTCCCATGGAGAATGCAATTAAATGAAAAATAGAAAAAATTTAAAAAATACAAAATCTCAACCAAGAAGTAGAAGATAGAAAAGATAATTAGTATTTGTGCTGCCCTATGGAAGAGAAGCACTATAAAGGCTAATTAAGTGGAAATTATATAATTGAGAAACACAATAACTCAAATAAATGCCTTAGTGGATGGGCTTAGCTGTAGATTGTAGATGACAGAGGGTAGAATTCGTAAACTGGGGGAAGATGAATAGGATTTACCAAATATTAACAACAAAGAGAAAATAGCCTGAATAAAAAAAGAGCAGAGCCTGAGGAACATAGGAGACAAATGAGTTACTGTTTGTTTCAAAAGTGTATCACTTAGCTTTCTGTCACTGTAATACTGGAGATAATCAACTTATAAAGAGAAAAAGGTTATTTTGACTCGCAGTTTCAGAAATTTCAGTCTGTAAGCAGTTGGCCCCACTGTGTTTTGAACCTGTGGTGAAGCAGTACATCATGGCAAAAGCACATGGTGAAGGAATCCCTTTTACCTCATAGCCAGAAATCAAAAGGGTGAGAGGGGAAGACAGTAGGTCCTACAGTCTCCTTTAAGGACACACTTCCCATGACCTAAGACCTCACCCTAGGCTCAATTGTTAGAGATCCCACTGTCTTCCAGTAGCACCCAGGTAATGACCAAGCCCCACAAGGATCTTTAGAGAATATTCCAGATCCAGACGGTAACAAAAAAATTTCCAGAAGGAAAGGAAAAAGATAATGGAATGTTTCAGTGCTTCACTTGCAGTGATAAAATGTTGATATCAAGAGACAATAATATTATGTACCTATTTGAGATGTCCAGAGAACCATTACAGAAATGACATAAAACAACATACTCAATATATACAGAATAATATTTTAGCATTCAGAAATCATTTGGTTTCACAGCAAAGAAACAGAGGAATTTAAGCAGCAAATGAACAGAAAAGAAATGATAAAATGACAGACTAAGACCTAGCATATCAATAATTATTTCAAATGTTAATGGTATAAATACACCAATTAAAAGACAAGTCTTGGTAGGGTAGTGTAAAAAACATATTCCAACAATATTCCAATATGTTGGTGTTATTTAAAACACCAACGGTATGGTGGTTTAAAAAACATATTCCAACAATATGTTCCAAATACAAGTATAGGCACAGATTCAAAATAAAAGGATAGAAAAGATATATGATACAACAATAATAAAAAAATAAAAGCAGCTTTTCTAACATCAAATAAGAATCTGGGCATGGGGGTACACATATATCTATAATCCCAGCACCCTTGGAAGCTGAAACAGGAGGACTGAAAGTTTGAGCCCAGCCTGGACAATTTAATGACTTAGTGAGTCACTGGAGTCTGGAGTCTCATCAATGGATGAGACTGGAATCTCAACATAAAATACAATAAAAAGGTTTGGAATCATAACTCAGTGCAAAAGCCCCGAGTTCAACCCCGAGTACTGAAAAAAAGTTGTAAAATTATATAAACTTCATGGTAAAGGAATCAGAGAGAAAGAAGAACATTACAAAAATATAAAAACAATCATAACACACAGGAATATATCATTCCTAAGTGTGTATGCATCAAATAATAGATACTCAAAGGGGATTAAAGAAAAAAACTAATAGAGGTGTACAGCAGTTGACAAATCAACTATGATATTCTGGAGCTTTCATGCCCACCTTTCAACAATTAAAACTTCTAACAAAACATCAGGGAGGATATAGAACTGGATAATACAAGCACCAATCTAATCTAATTGATATGTATAGAGCACTGTGCTGGTAAACAGCAGAATACACACTTTTCCCTGGAGTCCATGTAATATTCATCAAAGTAGACCACATCCACAGTGATAAAAAAAAAGATTTTATAGATTTCAAGAAATTGAAATCATACAGATTATGTTCTCGGCCATAATGGAATCAGAATAAAAATCAAGAGCAGAAAGGCAACAAGAAAATCCCCAAAGAGTCAGAAATTAAATAATACTCTAAATAATTTAGGTATTATTTACATCTCAAGGGAAATCAAAGAACCCATATAACTGAGTAAAGATGAATATATAACATATTAAAATATGCAAGACATGGCTACAACAGTGCAGAAAAGGAAATTTATTATACTCAGTATTACATACAGTTAGTATGTTTTCATTCTTTTATCTTTAAAATAAAAAAAGAAGGGTCTCAAGTAATTTGAGTTTCTATGCTAAGAACTTACAATATGCAGAGTAAACTGAAGAAAATAAACAATAATGACAAAGGTGGAAATGAATGAGATAAAAAAAAGAACAGTAGAAAAAATTGCTGAGGAAAAAGAGGCACTTCTAAAAAAAATCAATAAACTTGGTAGACCGCTATTAGACTAACAAATGTAAAAAGAATGAAGACATAAATCACCAATATCATGAATAAAACAGACCATATCACTACAGACACTACAGCCATTAAAATGATAATAAGACAATGTTATAACCAGCTTTACATTCATAAATTTGAAAACTTAGAAAAAGGACCAATTCCTCAAAGTCATAAAATACTAAAACAAGATAAAGTAGACAATCTGGGGGTTCTAAAATAATTAAAGAAATTTACTTTGTAATTTAAAAGCTCTTGAAAAGGAAATCTTTAATCCTACGTGGCTTCACTGAAGAAATTCTATCAAACATTTCATGAAGAGGCAACATCAATGTTGTGTAACCTCTGCATAACTCATGTGCCACCAAAATCAGATAAAAACAATACAAAAAAAGAAAAAAAGAGAATAATATTAATTAAAAGAATAATAAACTTAGTAACAAAAATTCTGAACACAATATTAGCAAACTGAATCTGCAACATAAAGAGGAATTACATGCTATGACTGAGTACAATTTACGCCAGTAATGCAAGGATGGTTCAATATTTAAAAATCTGTCAGTAGAATCCATTAATCAGCTAAGGACAAAAATCCAATTGATATAAGCAATTGAGAGAGCAGAAACATTTGACAAAGTCCAATATTTACTCATGATAAAAACTCTCAGAAAAGAATAAAAGTAAAAGGAAACTTTCTCATCTTGATGAAGAACATATACCAAAACTTACTGTGATCGTCATACTGGATGCTGCAGTGTTGAAGGTTTTCCTGTTAAGGATAGAAACAAAGCAAGAGTATCCCCCCTCAGTATTCTTTTTTTTTTTGTTTTGTTTTGTTTTTTTGGTTTTTGGTTTTTCTCCGGTACCGGGAACCGAACTCACGACCTTGCGCTTGCCAGGCAGGTGCTTTGCCGCTGAGCTAAATCCCCAGCCCCTCCCCCTCAATATTCTTAATTAACATAGTACAGGCAACTGTAGCCACTTCAATAACAAAAGAAAAAGAGGTAAGTGGTATACAGAGTGAAAAGAAACAAAATAAAATGCCCTGTACAGAAATGAGATGATTGCGTGCTTTAAAAACTTCAGATATCTATAAACAACAACAAATGTAGAACTAATAGTTGAGTTCAGCAAAGCTGCAGAACACAGGACTACTACACACAAAGCAAACATAGAGATATGAATTTTTGTGTAATGATCTTATTGAGTCTAACAATGAACATATAGAAAAATGAAATTAAAACATTATACTATTTACAGTCACTTTAAATAAAATTAACAGTTATAAACTTAGAAAAATGTACAGGTTCTGTCTATTCCAAATTACAAAGTCTTGATGAAGGAAGTTGAAGACCTAAATAAATGAAAAGACATATTGTGCTGTAATAAAAGATTCAACCTGTTAAGATGTCATTTCTTTCCAAAAGTTACCTATGGGTTTAACACATTTTTCTGTCAAAATCCCAGCAGGGACTTTCATAGACAAAACAAATGTATTTTAAAATTTCTAGGGAAAGATAAATGCCCTAGAATAGATAAAACAATTTTGACAAAGAAGATTAAAGTAAGGGGAACCACTTTACTGGTGTTAAGGCTTGTTATGTAGTTGTAGTAATTTAGACAATAGTACTGGTGGAAGAATAGATGCATAGATGAGCAAAACAGAACAGAGAACCCAGAAGTAGTCCACACAAATATACACAATTGATTTTTATTTAACAAAATACAAAAGTAATTTAATAGAGGAAGGATGGGATTTTCTACAGCTGGTGCTGATACATGTGGACATCCACAGGAAAGAAAAATTAAGCTTGATCTAAACCTCACACTTAATGAAGAAATAAACTCAAAATGGATCATGGACTTACATGTAAAACATAGAACTATAAAAATTTTACACAAGAGAGATTAGTGGAGGTGGTGGTGGTGGTGGTGGTGTGTGCACAGGGCTCCTGAGGGACCTAGGGCTAGGGAAAAAGTTATTCAGACTTGAAATGAAAATCATGATCCATAAAAGAAAAAACTGAAAAATTAGACTTCATCAAAATAACCTGTGCTCTGTGAAAGACTCTGTTAAGCAAATAAAAAGTCTGAGGGAACTTCTTAATGAACATAGTACTGGCAACTGTAGTCACTTCAATAAGGCAAGAAAAAGAGGTAAGTGGTACACAGAGTGGAAAGAAACAAAATAAAATTCCCTGTACAGAAACAAGATGATTGTGTGCTTTAAAAACTTCAGATATCTATAAACAGCAAATTTAGAACTAATGGCTGAGTTCAGCAAAGCTGCAGAACACAAGACTACCACACATGCATCTCAGTACTCTATTACAATCTGAGGGAAAAATATTTTAAGTCACATATTCAACAAAAGCCCTCTCCAACGCAAACATTAAAAAAAAATGAGCTGTTTAATTAGAAAATGAATAAAAAATTAAAATGATATGCAGATAGCAAATAAGCATATGAAAAGATGCTCAACATCATTAGCTGTTAGGTAAATACAAATTTAAATTAGAATGAGGTATAGAATAGCTAAATGAGAAATAATGGAGACAACAACAAATGTTCAGACACATGGATGGACACAGGATGGCCATACAATACTAATAGGATTATAAAACGCTGAGGCTACTCTGTAAAACTATTTGGCAAATCCTTATAAAACAACCTACCACTACCACATAATCCCAGAAATGCATTTTTGGGGACTTCATCTTAAATAGATGAAGACTTCTTTTTACAAAAAATATATACACAGATGTTTAGAGTAACTTCATTTGTAGTAGCTTAAAATGTGAAATCACTCAGATGTCCTTCAGCAGATGATTAATTAAAACCAGGAAGCACTACTAAGCAAGAAAGAGGAGCAGAGTCCCCTCTCTGTTTATACCAATAAACATACCAAGTTAGATGAATCTCCAGAACTTATTACACCGAATGTAAGAAGCTAGTCTTAAGTGGTTTCATAGGGTATAGTCTATTTCCACAATAGTTTTGAAATTAAAACCTCTAAAAGTAGACAACAGTTGAATGGTAATCAAGGGCTACTGAAGAAGTGGGAGAAAAGTGAATGTGCCAATGAAAGTGTAACATGAGAGATCCTTGGGGTGACAGGACTCTGTATCTTAGCTGTATGCATCTCAATACTCTATTACAATATTGTAGTACACTTTTGCAAGACATTATTTTCTGGTGAAACTGAGAAAATAATATATTGGATCTCTATATTCATACAATTCCATACAAATCTATAATTATCTCAAAGTAAGAAGTTTAATAATAAGAAAAAACCAAGAAACTTTGAAAAATGCCAGTGCCTGGATCTTTCAACATATCCTCCCTTTAAGATTTTTACATAGTTGATTTAGAGTAGGACCTGTAACCAGTCTATTTTTGAAGTTCCGCATGTAAGTCTAGTGTTTGGTTAGGTTGAGAACCAATGCCTTGAATTATGAGTTAGCTCAGGCAATATGGCTGGGAGTGCATCTAGTCACAAGTTTATATCCTTTCTTCTTCCAGTTGTGTCACTTGACCTTAAGAAATTTTCCAAGTACAGTCCCTGTCTGAGTCACTGGTATAGCATCTCACTTTGAGCAGAGGCATGTGCTCTTTCTAAGGCTGCTGTAACGTGATAGTAATGCTTCTGGTGGTGATGAAGTCATTGATCTAGCTGCATTCCTATTTCATTCTTTGTTTCCAAGTAGAAGACTGAAATGATAAAATTTCCATGATTATTTTCACATTGGATCTGCAGAGAATCTGAAAATGGGGAGAGGATAGATACGCATGCTGCCTTCTTTTCTTGCATAAATCATAGCTACTGGCTTATCCATTCTGAACATATGTTTGGTAACAGTTATGAGTTGAGCATATGTTGTTTTAGAAGATTATTTAAATCTTACTCTAAATCCAAAGAAATCTTGCCTGAATATAAAGAGGCCTACAAAGCTCTGAGGAGCCAGAAGTAGTGTCATGAATTCTAGCCCATTTTTTTTCCCCTGATTGCACTGAACCGAGTGCAGGCTTACAGAGTTTAACATTTGTCACCTTTGTTGGTCTAGGACACTTAAGAGAAACCATTTTACTGATATGGCTGGCTATTAGTTTTAATTGTTAGTAATTAGGATTAATTAGCACATTAGCTTCATTATAATCCAAATTTATGACTATTAGGAATAGATAAGAGACACTGACTTGGCTCAAAAATTATATAGAATCATTGTTTGAGTTTCTGCCTTGGTGAGACTCTGCTAGCCACAGAGTCGGAAAGACAGATAAGTATTGGAATGATGTGGAGTGCTTACAAACTGGGAACAAATATCTTTATCAAAAGGAATATTGTCTCTGGGCATAATGTGTATTTTCCGTATTGTATTGATTGATTTTAATTTCTCCTTAAAAGGTACACTCCTCTATATCTTTTTCTTTTCCTTTTCCTTTTTTTTCATTTAAATCAAAGAAAGTATTCCAGGCTGGTTTGTGCAGTCTTTCACCTGCAAACTCCTAACAGTACCTGCCACATATGGGTCAGGCTCTTGCCTTTCCCAATCCTTTCCTCCACCTGCAGGCATAATCTCCATCTGCGTACTTCCTTCCCAAGTGGTGGGAGAAATCTGTCACCTCGTGACCACAACGCATTATGTCAAGTGAACTTGCCCCATCCTGTCCCGTCTCCTCTGTAATTTTGCTTCTCAATTTTCTCCTTTCTTTCTCTTGTAACCTCAACCTTTCCTACCCTTCTTCCAGAAATCATGCTCAACAGTCTACTGTTCTAAACAGACTTTTTAGACCTGTTTAGTTGTCCTGTAGTTTGAGCTATTTTTCTTCTTTCCTTCTCATCAAAATTTCATGAAAAAACTGTCTCATTGTCCTTACTTGCTAATGTCTATTCACTTCCCAACCCATTGCATTCTGTCTTCTACTCCTCTGCATCTGCTGCAACTGACTTCTGTCCACGCTGACATTTTTGCTTGGCATGGAGTTTCTCTCAAGTCCTCCACTGTGACACTTTCTCCCTGATTCTCATTTGGTTTGGGTGCCCCTCTCTGGCCTTGCTGAGCATATAATTTTCAGTATGCTTACTCCTCTGTAGTCCTTCCATGGGACTCTGCGATGACTGTGTATCTAAGGCATCTTTGTGTATCTAATCCCCAGTCTAATCTCTAGGGAACCATTTAATAAATGTTTAAACATTGAGTCAAGAAATGGATGAATAGACTCCCAAACTGATGCCGGCTATTCTGTCTATGTTCTATGACTAATCTATGTCTAGCCCTTTTTCGTGAGTTTGTTGTATATGGCTAACAGTATACCAGATATCAGTGTTCTATAAACATCTCAAATTCAACATAAATAATACTGGTCATATTTTCTTGTGGAAATTGGTTTAAGTTCTTAATCTTTATCAATAATATTAATATCAGTTTCATTAGATAAGAAAAATTAGTCTCAGTTTTTTTCCTTCCCCCCACCCACTTATCTAAATAATGCACCATGTCATACCAGCTTATCCTTTCACATATATTTCAAGAGCACCCTCTCTCTTCTGTTCTCATTGCCATTGCCTTAGCTTAAAAATACATCATCTCACACCTGAACAATTTTAATAGCTTCCTAGCAGGTCATGCGGCAGCCAGTATCTTCCCCCCTCTAATTCATTGCTCATACTTCCTTGGCAATTCTCTTTTTAAAATTTAAATTTAATCCATTTATGCAATAAGTATTTATTGAGTATATACTAAATCCCAGGTTATTTTTAAAGAACCAATGATACAGTGTTGAAGCAAACAGTCTTTGTTCTGATGGGTTTTGCACCCTAGTTCTTTCACCTACTACTGTATTCATCATTCTCTGATTCCCTATGTGCTAAATGGAACAATATTAACATGACATAATGGTCCTTTATCCTCCAGCCAGGTTGTTCTCTACCTGTGGTGTGCATTCAAGTCACTGGAGCTCTTCTTAAAAATGTACATTTTGGTTCTCTTAAGTGATTCTGATTCTATAGGTCTAGGGTGCAACCTCCAAAACTGCATTTATAGACCCTCACATGATTCCCACACAGGTAATTCATAAACCATAACTTGAGAAACACTTAACTTTCTTTGCTTACTTCATAGCTTCATTTTCAGCCACTTCTTTCTGTTCATCGTATTTTAATAGTATCAAAATATTTTAGTTTTTCACTAAAATCTGATATTTTTTCCTTTTATGCACCCAAGTCTGTTGGTTTTATTAGGCTAATTAAGACCAGATGCTGTAAGAACAATGATCTCACAGTGATAAACTTAATTCCTGTTCTATTCAGTCTACTACTACACCTGAAAACCTTTTCTAGGTGGCGCTCTTTGCTTTAAAGAAAATAGTACAGAAAAAAAAAAAAAAAAAAAAAAAAAAAAAAAAAAAAAAA
>NW_004955440.1:3975571-3988130 GCF_000276665.1 Chinchilla lanigera
ATAGCAAAATACAAACAACACAAAGCAAGGACATTAAAAATGATACAGGGTTTCAAACCAAATGATAGAGATTAACAATGGTTGTTATATTACATATTATTATCTTCAAAGAAGTTGTTCAGATTACCAGATGTAAGAATAGTTGGCGCTCTTTGGATACTCTGAGGTGCTGTGAATATGTGACCTCCAACGTATCCACATGACAAGGAAGAGATTATGGGAAAGTTTCACACAGTGAATAGGAAGTATACACACCAGCAGGGACACATTTTATTTCTGCTCACATTCCATTGGCCAGGACTAGTCATGTGATCCCACTTAGTGCCGAGGGGCTGAGAGAGGTAGTTCTGGTTGGGAAGCTTCCTAACCAAAAAACTCCACTGTAAACTTGTAGTCCTAAAACCATCCTTGCCACCGTCTGTACCTCTGGTCACTAAATAACCATATGCCCCTGTATTCTCACATAATTTATTCCCCTTCCCAGAAGGAGGGGAATCCTATCTGTTCCTTGTACCCAATTCAAAACCTATGATTTCTGAGGAACGTGCAGTCCTCTTTATCTGGTTTTGATGTGGCCCTTCTTGACTTAACAATGTAAGAAACAGAAGGACAAGATAGTCTTCCCACCTCCACATACAATATGTACTGCTGGGACAGAGATAGGGTTACCTCAGGACAGACTCCGTTTTGGGAAAAGAAGGATGCCAGACACAGCTGTCACTGGTCTTTAGCAGTCAGGGAAGCACAAGCATTTTGAAGCCCCCTACTTTGACACTGAGCAAATTTTCTTAAACTGTGATGTTGCTCCCTGGGGGCAGCTCCCTTGTTCTTCATTTCCTTCGCCCCTCCCTGGCTCTGTTCTCTGGGGCTTTTGTTCCTTTTCTCCACGTCTTGGTCACTTCAGAAGCAGATGTTGGAGATGCTCTCCTTGGGGACTCTGTAGCTGTTACACCGTTCTTGCTCACACAGAGTGTTTGATTCAGAGGTTATTGTACAATTAGAATAGTCAAATCTTTTGTTTAGCAACAAAATTTCTTCACAATTTGGTCATCTTCTGATGTATTTGCATGTAGTCCTCTCTCAGGGACTGTAAGCTTGTTCAGGGTTACTAGAAATGATGCTTGAAACTCATTTATTTTATTGCTTCTTTTTCCCCCATACACTTTCTATTTCAACCTAATAATGACCATGTTGAGGCTATTTGTAACTGGGTGAATAGTTATAACTTGATTTTTTAGTATTTTATTTTATTTATTTTTATTTTAAAGTTATATAAGTAGATATTAATAAAGAAAATATAAAAAAATCCTTACGTCTATGAAAAAGTAAAACAAAATTTTATCACAAAATAATTAGAGAATAACAATAGTTGATGTACTGTACATCATGATCTTCAAAGAATGGCAAAAATGTTACTTAGATTATAAGTCACAGAAACGAGAAAACTTGAGGCATTTGTAGGCAAATGGATGCAACTTGAGACCATAATGTTAAGTGAAAGAAGCCAGACACACAAGATTAAATATCCTATGTTTTTTCTTATATGAGAAACTCTATACATACATATACTCATGCACATACATGTGTGTGTGTGTGTGTGTGTGTGTGTGTGTGTATACAAAATAGATAAATGGGAAGTAGGGAGAATATCAAATAGTTCCCAAAATTAGATATAATTTTAATATGATCTTTATAAAGAGCCACTTTAATCAGCTAAATAGGCTTTAAATGTTTGCTATTCAGAATTCTTTAGTTTTTAAATTACAGTTTTTTAGTGTTTGGGTCTTCAAACAGCACTCCAAACATGGAGACCCTTATATATAGTTTCTCTTTCTGTGTCCTCTCTTTTTTCTTCTTGAAAATCAGTCCATTCTTTTTTCCTATGATTTATTCTAATAATAACAAAATATTGTGGTAATACTGGAGATTTAATTCAGGCGTCCACACTGAGCTACATCTCCACCGTTTTTTAATCTGAGGCAAAGTCTCACTAAGTTGCTAAGTTTTCCAGGCTGCACTTGAACTTGCACTCCTCCCAGGGTGCTGGTATTATAGGCATGTGCTTTGCCTGACTTAATTTTTATTTTTAACCTGAAAGTTGTATGTGTTAGTTGTACATGTTAGGGGTATGATGTGATGCTTGCTACATGTGTACATTTTGCAGTGTTTAAATTGGGTTAAGGTATTTATCTCCTCTTCAAACATTTATCATTTCTTTGTGATAAAGACTTTCAGAGTCCTTTCTTCTAGCGTTTAGAAAGGTAGTGTACATGTTTATCACCTGCAGTCAGCATACTGTGCAATAGCACCCTGAACTCCGTGCTTCCATCTAACCATAACTGAGTACACATCCATCAGCCTTTCCCTGGGTCTTCTCCCACTGTTTCTAGCCTTTGGTGTCTACCTTTCTATTCTCAGCTTCTATGAGATCAACTTAGATGCTACACATCAGTGAGATCACACAGTGTTGTCTCTGTGGCTGAAATATTTCACTTAATGATCTCCAGCCTCATCCACATTGTCACAGGTGACAGAATTTCATTCTTTCTGATAACTGAACAGTATGCTGTGGTGTATCTATTGCACATTTTAGAAGTCAGCAAATGTCTTACTAAAGCAACCAATAAATCTCTAACATTCTATTTTTCAAACTCTCCTCATAGAGTGGTGGACTAAGTAGCCACATCTACCCCCAATTCATCATATGAGAAAACACTTCTAAAATTTTTATTTCTTGGTACACGTTTGCAGTTGCACAATGATTACATTTCTTGAACCACATGAAATACTTTGGCAGAAATCTCTTTTGACCTAACATGAGCTGCCATATTTCCAACTTCTGATATTAACTCTTTCTCCCATTCAAGAGTCAGCAAATATTACATTGCTACATTTCACTCTTTAAAACATATATAAGGCCAAGAGCTCCATATCTCACTTGCCTGCAGGTGCCAGTGGTATTTTATTAGGAGCATGAAGGCCACTGGACCATATTTACCACCCTTCATGAAGAATCTATGGATCCCTGAAAGTTCTCATACTTTGGGAGTCATGAAGAGCTGCTGAGCAGGCTTGCTTGCACTAGACTGCCTCTGCTCTTCTGCCAGTATCCTCTGGGTGCTACATGTTGGCCCAGGTTACACTCCTTCCTTCTAGGCACCTGTGGCATTTCCATATCCACTGGGTGTCTGCCATCTCCTGCCAAGAGATTTTCTACAAGTCCCCTTCTAACTTGCCCTTCCTTTATTTCCTAAAATATTCAGTGCCAACGTGGAGGTGTGTATTGCATTGATTTATCTCCTATACTTGATGCCAGTCGCTATTTGGTGCCATTCACAGGGCTTATACATTATGCTTTGAAACACTTTCATATATGAGTCGCTCCTGTGGCCAGCCTACTTCTGCAGGACTGTCTGTTGACAGAGCACATATCATACCATCAGGCCAACCCTTGGCCCACAGGTCATGTCCTATGAATGCTGGCTTCCTCCAGGCACCACCACAAAACTCCTTCTGTGCTGATCTTCTTCTCCTGGACAATAAGATTCAACTGACCTTTGAGGATCTCTAGGTTCATACCCTTAGCTATATTTAAATCTTAACCCAGATTCTTCCATGACTCCTACAAATATATTGTGAGTGAGTAAATGTTCTTTCTTCGTAGTTTTTCTTCCCTGTCTTGTTTATCCGGGGATCTCCTGTTCAGTTTTCAAAACTTAGTTCAAAGTTAACCTTGGTGACCATTCCAACTGTTTCCACGCCTCACCAGACAATTTCACGTCCTACTCTGTGCTTGGTTTAGAGCATATGAGAGTGAATGGTGAATACTGGCTTGCGCATCTGTCTCCCCATGGTACAGAAACATCCTTCAGTGTATTCTGTATCTGCCATGTGGAAAGTGTTTTGTCCATCTTTACTGGGTTTAATTTGACTAAATTCCCATGCTTGCAGCACATTTCCTCTTTACAGGTGGTGAAAGTTTTTCCCTTTGGATCTCCCTCTCTGTCATATAGACTTGGGTTAACTGTCTGCCTCCAGTCAGATCACCGCGGGTTGTTATGGGGATGGAACACTCAAAAGGCTCTGTGTGACTCCGAGAGCCACATGGCACTTACAGATGTGCCTTCTCCGCCCCCACAGCTTGTTATCTGAGAGACTGGCTACCCTTGATGTGTGTTAGGGTTTTAACCGATCCTGCTATTTCGAAGTTCTGAGATGATTGGCTTACAGAGCTGCATGTGGCAAGGAACAGCACTTTGCCTTACATTATTTGAGTTGTGACACAAGACTCCTTGACCTAATTCATGAGAAAACACGATACCATTTTGATCTGAAAACTGCTATAGAAAGTAATTGTCCTCTGAAACACATCTCAGACAATGTGGGTACCAACTTAATTTTTCTCCTTCACTACTGTTATTTATGAGGCAGATGTAAGGAGAAGAGAGATGTTTTTAGATGAAAGGTGAAATATTCTGTTGTGGGGAGCATGTTTTATGAGGAAAGGAAAGAGATATATAATTTCTGACTTTAGGTTTGCATAGACTTCAGATATCTTTTAAGTTACCATCTCCACACATTATTTAAAGCTCTGTTTTTTTGAATCTTGAAATCCTGGTTTATTTTTTGATATAAAATCCTATCTGTCACAAGGTAAGCTCTCCCTTAACAATCACCAAGCAAAGGGCATTAATTTTCTCTGCATCAGCAAGGTTAAAGTGTTCTCCTCACTCAGGATATATTTAACAAATATATCACCATAAAATATACTCTTAATGATATTTGGCTTTTCGTGTGCTTTATTCCACTGATTTCTTCTGCAATGATACTCTGTCCTGCTGAGGTTTAGAGTGTGGAGTCAGGATCAGGAGTAGAATGAAGAATGTAAAACTAAGTCTCAGGCCTTATATGAGAGATAATTTTTCAAGAAATTCTCTTAGTAAACCTGGATCTAGCACCTAATGGGCACTGACTCCAAACCCTGCTCCTAGCTCCAGCACTGCACTTAGGAGCTCATTGCTGCAGGGATGGTAGCATGAGTAAGTGTTTGACAAGTTCTGCAGCTGAAGAAGGTCCTTTTCTTGCTGTCCTTCTTCTCAAGTAAGGTGAGTCCCAAACTGTGAAAGGAGCAGAGAATGTGAGCTGGGGCATGCCCAAAGGATGCATGAGGAATACAAAGGAAGACAGGAAGAACACGAGACGGGTTTGAACATTGGCGAATATGGAATGGAGAGAAACAGAGGGGCAAGGAGAAGGCAAAGAGGGTAGCTGGAACAGCAGCTGACTGTTTAGGTTAGCAGCTGACTGTTAGGGCTTTAGGTTACAAGGTCACGTGTTCCTGTGGAGCCCTCAGGAGGTCTCAGGTGTCTGGCATGGTTGTGAGACCCCCAGAGTGCATCCTAGAACAGATGTTTCTAGATCCATTCCCAAGCCTGCACGGGTGTTATTATGGCTTTACGACCTCACATTATCTTGAATACTCAGACCCAAAACCAAAGGATGGGGTCATCTACAGCAAGAGGAAGGAGTGGTCTTCTAATATCCATAATATTTATCCACAGGGGTGCTTCGGGCTGCATCAGAGTAGGAATATTAAAATTTTCTTCTCTCTAGGCCTGGGTTTCTCAAGTGTTGGCACAACATTTTGAGCAGAATGATTCTCTGATATGGAGGAATCATCATGTGAATTATAAGGATGAGAGCAATAGCTATCTCCTCTGTGGTGAGAATGAAATGTATCTCCAGACATTATCAACTTAGGTCTCAGATCAAGTGAGATCTGAGTTCCATCTCTGTGCCCATTGAACAAGCATGGAAGAATCCAGAAAGCCAGTCCAGGTGCTGAGGAGAAACATCTCGGGGGTCTCTGGGGGAAGGCAGGAGCGTTGAGCAGCTCTGTCTGGCTGCCCAGAAGGAAGGCAGCACAGGGAGCCAGGTCTGTGCTGCTGTCGGGGCTGGGCTCTTGGCGGATGGGTCACGGCCCCTGCTGAGCAAGTCTCCCTGGAAGAGTGAGGCAAAGGGAGGCGCAGTTAAGTATACAAGGGCAGGACCAGAAAAGACTCACACCTGCGGAGCCAGGTAGGGTCGCAGGAACAAGGGGATGCCTACATATGCACCCTCGCTGTTCAAATCATAGAGGTTAAAAAACCCAGTTTCACAAAAACCTAAATATTAATAAGGTAATAGAAGTTTGAATTGCTAAAGCATTACTGAATTTTTAAACCAGTTTGCCTTTTTCTCATTTCATCTTAGCCAATATTTTCTTCTGCAATATTCATTTTCTTTTTAATCGCAGTGTAGGCTTATTGAGAATCTACCATCTTTTAGGCCTTTCATTTTACATCATAGAAAATGCAACCCCATTTCTTTCATAATATATATTTAAAGAGCAATAATGAATCTTTTGGAGTTTTAAACTGGCTATTTAATGGTAGACTTACCTTGGGCTCTAAACTCTTCCAGACAATCAATAATTGTTCTATAAAAATGCAGGAATATTCATTATTGTGGATAATAACTCTCTTATCCTCTCAGCTGCGTGATCTAATGTGTTTAAAACATTATTCCTCTTACACATGAGGCTGCAAATAAATAGGACCAGAAAGTATTCACTTAATTTTGAGACAGTCAGAGCCTTTGGTTTTCTTGAATGTATTTTTAATATTGGATAAGAGCACTGATTTTTATGTGATGTGCAGGAGATGAGACATGAGATGACAGACTTCGGGAATATACACAAAGGTTTCTTTTATCATTTCATTATTACATATTAATGATATAGAATAATGTGTTTCACTATAGTGCTCTCATACATGCATTATTATATTGTATTATATTGTCTCCCATGTCTCCCCATTATCAATCTTTCCCTTCAAGAAGGCTTCCAAGTGGAGATGCACTGCAGGACAGAGGCTGTGTATGTGTGTGTGTGTGTGTGTGAGAGAGAGAGAGAGAGAGAGAGAGATGAGGGAGCAGTGGAGACCAGGAAGGACCAAAGACTACTGGCCAGATTTTGATCAGAAGGCAAGCCAAACAGCATCCCGTTGTTCACAGAAAAAGCAAAAGGTCTTTTATCAGGTCCACTGAAGATCAAGGAAATGTCTTAGTCAGAATCAGCTCCAGGCAGTCAGGTTGTTAAGTACCCACACAACAAGTATTTTGAGTGTTTTCTATGTGCCAAACACTTTTTTAGGTGCTGAGGATGTGGTGGTGAACAAAACAGACACGTTTCTGTTCTCTTAAAGCTTTTATTCAAATGGAAGACAGATTTTATGTACAAACAAGTATATACACAAGATGATTTCAGAGAATGAACAAAATAAGGTAAGGTCATATGATAGAGAAATAGGGTGATATGATGAAAAAATAGAGAATATGATAGTTGGTGAAATATCCCTTCATGCTTCCTGCAGGAGGTTGGGGAAAAGGTAACTCTCATGAAACACATCCAGGGATTTCTGTTCTACTTAACAAAGTTCTGCCCTCAAGGAAAATTATTTTACCAGAGTCTAGCTAAAATGAGTTTTACTGGCTAGTAAAATACTGGGTTAAGAAAGTATGCAACATCAGCTTCCTCTACCTTCCTGTCTCCACTCAAGAGGACAAAATCTCAGCAGTGCATGTGAAGTCACAGCCCAGGGGCACAGGTCCACTAAAAGATTGAGAGTGATTATGGGTGGCAGAACGCTCCCCCTCTCCCCACACCCCACCATCACATCAGCAGCGTTCCTATATTACATGAGGGTGTTATTACTGAAAGATCTGTAAGGCTTGGACTCCACTTAAGAAATATGCTCTAGAGAAACCCAGCAACAACAGTGGCATTATGGCTCAGATCAAGAATGACCCCCAGATTTCTTATGTGTTCAGAGGTGGGGCTTCTGGAGAGTGACTGGATCATGAGGACTCTGCAGCTGACTTGCGGTTAGGAGGTGGGACCTGGTCAGCAGAGGCGGGTCGCTGCAGGCATGACCTGGGAGGACACAGCCCTTCCTGGCTCTCCCTTCTATCTGTGTCTCCAGGCTGTCATGTCATGAGCAGCTTTCCTCCACCAAGTCTCTCTGCCATGCCATTTCTGTGTTCAATCCTACTGACCATGGACTGAAAGTTCTGAAACTCTGAACCAATGCAAACCTTTCCTCTTTAGCTTGTGGGTATTGGATATTGTATCTTAGCAATAAGAAAGTGACTGAGACAAGGGGATATTTGAAGCACAGGCACTGAAAACAAATTTAACCTCTGATATACATGTCTTCAGAAAATGGTAAACACAGCCTAAGTCCTAGCAAGATGAACATTCAGATAATATCTCACCCACAAGACCCATTGACAGTTTCTTTTATGCAATACATCCTGTCTGGCTTTAAAGAAACAAAAAAAATTGTAAGGTTTAATGAAAGTGGTGAGACCCCAGGAAATGGGGTGGCTCTGGAGGGCTTGTCTAAGAAGATGCCCCTGAGGTGTCTCATCTCTGAATGGTGACACAACCAGCTACCATCAGAGGAATAGTGAACAATAGCCAAGTCAAGGCCCCAAGTCCTGAATGAATTTAGTCCAATCAGGGAACAGCATGTGGCTGGTAGTTACTAAGCAAAGTGACAATTGGCATGTGATGAAGTTCAAGGGGCAGATAGGGCCATGTCCTGTGGGATCTTCTAGACTTCTTGTTAGTTCTTTTATACTCTTGCTAGTGGTTTTGATTTTATTTGATTTTCATCCAAATATCTGAATTCTTTCTTTTTCATTAAGGAACCCATCTAGCTGCTCATGAGTGATATGGCATTGCTTGAGCAGGTCCAGATTCTGTCTTCTTTTCCTTTCTGCAGCAGGCCCTTACCATGAGCACACTCTTCCTGTGGGAAGGGCTTCCAAGGAATCTGACCAGTGTCGTTAGAGGTAGCCACTGGGGGTAAGTTTCCATTGATTTAACTTCTGCCAAAGCCTTTTGCTCCTCTGTTCCTATCACCTCATCCCTAAGCATTTGCTGTTTTCATCTTCATGGAATGTTAGCCCCCACTCTAAGAGAACCTGACTATGATCTTCCTTCTGCCAACTTCATAAAGCCCCAGCTGAGCCCTTTATGCTTGATTATTGGTTTTGTACCTGTTGCTTAATAAGGAAAGTCTAGATCTGCACTGAAGCATCTGATCCTGTTCTGGGCATTGTCCCTTACCCCAGCTGCTTGACTGTCTGGGTCACAGAGGAAGGAGAAGCATGTGGCTGGCTGTTCACTACCCGGACACAGCAACCACCCCATAATGTTTCCCCCTCAGAGCCACAGGGTGACCTGGCTTCTTCCTTCCCCCTCCAAACTGTGATCTCCTCCAAGCCCAAAAAGCCCCCTTCAGGTAGCTGCTCTGTGACAGATGGCATAGAGACAAATAGAGAAACAGATCAAATAAAAAATTGTCAGGTTGCTGTCATCTCTGGGTTTTATATTTTATTGATTGATTTCATGCGATAGGCCTACTCTTTAATACAGTGCATTTATCTGAATATCCCAGCTGACAGAGATAATCATAGACCACATAAAACAAGAGGAGCCACATTTGTGCTCATGAGCGTAGCAGGTATTAAGCTATTTCTTCCAGTTTACATTTATGCTTTATGAGCGTATCCTTTCCCTTCTTGATAACTTAATTATTCTCAAATATTCATTATCCATCACTATTTTTATCAATAATAATTAAGGTCAGCATTCACTGAGCTCCTCCTACACGCTAACATACTAACAAGGTACATACACTCCACCGCCACCTCATATGTGTAATTCTTCTAGTAAAGCTGCAACGCAGGCACTTTTATTCCCATTTTGCAATTAGAAAACTGAGGTTGCTGGACATCAGGAAATTTCCTCATCAAGATTGTAGAATGAGAATTCGAACCTTGGCCCTTTGATTTTGAAATCCTTGCTTTCTTAGGTGTTCTTAGGCAAAGACTGCTGACATCCTCTGCAGAGTTTCCCACAGCTGTGGGAGTCAGTGTCTTGTCCTGTCGATGATGGAAAAACATTTTGGGAAAAATGCCTTTGTTTAGTACCTATAAAGGTAGATAATATAATGTATTTTGCAACAATAAACAGTGGTGAAGTTAGCTACTCAAATGAGAATATAGCACCCCACATTCCTGTCACTTGTAATATCTATCAAGCTGCATTTTATTTTCTACACTTGAGCTTCTGAACCCTCCATTTGTCTTTGAACTTTCCTAGGCTAGTCACCATGCTTCACCCACTGTAGGTGAGTAAGGTGCTTAATATAGTCAGCATTCTCCTGAATGAATGTCTCATGGACTCTCTCACCCAGCATCATTCTTTCCAGTGCACCTTGACCTCGGGTCCTCCTCCTGCTCAGTCCCACAATCACTTCTGGTCCTTGCTTCTTCCTCTTCAGAGTAAGAAACTATAAAAATGTTGCTCTACTTTTAAACCAGGTGGCATCATCTGATTTTTAAATTTTTAGGTTAAATTATATTGATTTATTTTTAATGGGTAATAACTTCACATAAGGCTCAAAAACTTCTGAAAGATATACAATTAAAAATAAGTCCAGCTTCTGCTCTTTCTCATGCATCCCATGTTTCGCCTGTATCCTTGAAGAGACTATCTATGCATTTAGGAGCAAGTGTATATGTGTCTCTCCAGATAGGTAGGTAGTAGGTAGATAGACAGATAGATAGATAGATAGATAGATAGATATGGGTGCAGTAAATATCTATACATACACACATACTGAGATGTAGTATATGTCTATACAGATATAGATATGCAGAGATGCAATTAAAATTACCCTTGTAAGAATTATATATATGGTCATGCTATCATATGTATTTAAATATACACATACATGCTTTCATTTAGACCATTTCTTATGCCAAGGTACAGGATTCATTCATTAGAATTTACAATGTGTTATTTGATACAGAGTCATAAAACCAATTCTATAATCCTTACTTTGGCGGGACTGGATACAAAGTCATATGAAATAAAAATATTGAGAGGTTTCGTAGTGATTCCGATGGGCTATGACAGCTTCCAAATATGCCTTTATAGTCTCGATCCACACACGACTATTCCATGATGCTGTTGATGCAATGAAGTTCAAGCGGCCTTTGGCAGTCTCTGATTCTTGGCTAACAATTCTGACTTTCCTCTGCTTTTTCTGCTGGAAGAGTTAATTAACCAATTTATAAAATACAGAAAACTATGGCAGAATAGTCACTTCCCTAACAAATGTCAACCTTGATGAAATGTTTAACTTTCATAAATGGCAAACGAATAAAGAAAAATATGAAAAGCAAAGCCTTATTAAAGAAGTTCAATGGAAAACTTTTGTTTTCTGAAGAAACTTGTATTTCTTATGTCTTTTTTCATAGCTTACAGTGGTGCCCTAAAGTATGAAAATGTTTTAAAGTACTTTGTTCTTACATGATGTTGGCTCTAAAACCTTTTGTTATTGCAACCTCGAGGGCCAGGTTCACTAGGAGAATCAAATAAAAGGAAACTTAGCCTAGAGAAAGGAAAAGGTTCAGTTATTTTTTTTTTTTTTTTTTTTTTTGGTCAGGCTCCCTGACTTCATAAGGGATCTCTGCAAACACTTTCCCTGGACTGCCTGGAACTGTGCATCTGCTTCCAGTGAGAAGGCAATGCCGAGCCTCTGATCTGGGTTCTGTCAGAATTTGTTGTCAACGAGCCCCCTCAGGAGAGTCCCAGAGTCTGCATCCATAGTGAAGTTTGGCAGCTTGGGTATATAGTAATGGGATTGCCATAATGTGTGTTTGATTTTTTCACCTTTTTGTGCTAAACGGAACCATTTTTATCTACAGGCTGTCTGGGCTTTATGGAAAAGAAAAGTGCTCTAGCTCATCAGCTCCTTGAGCAGTGTCATAACGTGGAGCGATGGCAGAGACCAGCAGCTCTGCCTGCTGGCTTTGGTTTTACATCTCCTCTCTCAGAGGCAGGTAGAGATTTCTATTGAAACTGTATTGATGGACACTTTTCACTGCATAAGTAAAGGGAATTTGACAACTTGATGCTAGGTGAAGGCTAGGAAAAGCCATTACCTTGGTCAGAGGGAAAGCAAGGTAGTAACCAATAGGACAAGAGCCAGGTAAAGCTTAACCCAGATTGCACTCTGGCTAATGATTTTGGAGTGGGGCTTCCAGGAGTTGTGTATAATGAGGTTATTTGTTTGTTTGGCTAGATCAGAAGTTTCTTTCATGTTATTCTCTATAGTGAAGGGAGGACTAAGGATAAATATTAGTTTTCTTCTTTGCTCTTCCCCGTGTGTCAGCTTTCTTTTTGCTGCTTCCATTTCTCATGGATTGCTGCAATCAAGTCATTGTGTGTAGGTATCACCCCTAAACTTGACAGCATTTTGCTCCATGGAAAAAGCTGGGTTCTTGGGGCTTACTGTGGGAACTGTCCAAGGTGACTGAATTGTCATCTGAGAAGGAAGAGGCAACAGGAACCTGGAGAAGTGTTTCCATGGGGTGTAACACAAATGACCTAACTTTGATGCCAAGGGCGCAAAGAGTGATGCAGAGAGAGAGAGAGAGGGAG